>NC_087164.1:6587422-6589922 GCF_035594125.1 Scylla paramamosain | reverse complement strand
AGCCCTGCAAAAAGTCAATCGATCTTCGAGGCATAACTGGAATGCTCCTTGGCATGTTTTCAATGTTTCGTATGAGTGGGCAGCGGCAGGGAGAACTCATTATTTTGGTCTCGGGGTGGAATGGGGATCTAAGTTATATTTATAATGTTTCCTTTGATACGGTGCGTTGCAATGCTTTTTGAATACGACGAAGTGAAAGTTACTCCACATGAAAGCTGTAATAAGTCACCAAGTCTGCTTATATAAATGATACATGATATATGATGAGGGACTGCAAGCTGTAACATATTCATTATTTTTCCAAGAACTCTCTAACAGTAGTGGCATTCTTCAGGTTTTCACATATCCATAAAGGACCGTTGATCCACACTTACTTTCACCATAACGTTTTCCTTCTACCTACCTCCAACTCTCTCTCTCTCTCTCTCTCTCTCTCTCTCTCTCTCTCTCTCTCTCTCTCTCTCTCTGTACATCACTACTTTTTAATGTGTTAATAGCAAATATTTCTCTCGTTATGTATCCTCTTCGTCTGTAAGTGTATAATAATGTACATGATGAAACGACTGAAATATCTGAATGAAAATAACCAAGATTACCAAATATGTAGTAAGGTTAAGTAAGACACTGCATTGCGAGAGAAAAGTGAAATGCTGAAATCCCATTGTCTCAGTAATGGAAGAAGCATAAAAATAAAAAAAGAGGCAAAGCATATAAACCTTATGTAAGAATACGAAAGAGTAGCGTGTGGGCGTAGGTGCTGAGATGGATTTTTAAGACACTACACTGGTACCGTGTGCAGCAAGTCTCGGAAGTCACGAGATACATGGAGGAACACGAGAGGAATTCATGAGTAAATAATTAATCGGAAAAAAAAAAGACTGAGTAACAAAGTGTTAGTTACGGCTCAAGAGGATGGAGTGAAAAATTTATATACCAATATCTCTAAGGAGAGAAGAGAGAATAACTATAAAAAAAAAAAAACATTTATGTATAGGAATCATGTGAAACGGAGAGGGATTAGATTTAAGTCGGGAAGTGCCACATATAACGGGCAAGATGACAATAACAGTTTGAGGAAGACATAAGAAAGAACGTTAGAGCAGCGCTGTTAAGGTGTATGTTCTGTCACGAAGAAGTTATCATCAAGAAAGAGAACAGGTTATCCATGCGTGGGTCATTTGTCTAATGATTCAATTATAGTCGACTTGAGAGATACGTAATGGTTAAAGGTGGTAGTGTCTTACTAGGTTATATACATTCGTTTTCTTATCATCAAATTCCACTCATCTGTGCTGCCTATTCACAAGTTATCCACCATTTGCCTTCTACGCCACTGTCTTCATCGTAGAAATGCAAGCTAACAATGAACTTGGTAATCATAGTTAAATGCACAGGCACAACGTCTTAGCTGCGAGAATGCATTAAGTCTGGGCAAGTGCCGAGGGCAAGAATGGAAAGCCGAGGCGAATTTGGCCCACTCGAGGAGCAGGGAAGCAGCGTAATAACTTCCTGTGACGCTTAAAATACAGGAAGATCTCTAAGTAGGAAGGTGGGGAGGAATATGATTTTCCGAGAAAAGGTGGGGGGATAAGAGGTAGTAATGCGAAGGGGAAGGAGAAGGAGAAGGGAAAAGGGAGGTATACACGAGGTGAGGTTATAGAGTGCCGGAGGGAGTAAAGCGGGGAAATGGAACGGTGCAGCGAGTTGAGAGAGAAGAAAGGAAAGGGTGAGCATGAGAGTGAAGCCAAAAGAGACAGCTGGTGAGAGTGAAGGAGGGAAGTCGAGGTGACGGACAGAATGAAGCGGCAAACTATGCTGTGAGAAGGAACGTGGCTCTCGGCATGAGAAAGAAAAGCAGAGGGGGAAATTGCACGAGAGTGAGCTGAAAATAATGATTCATGAGAGGAAGAGATTAATATATAGTTTTGTTAGCGTACGCTTATGAAACGAAGGAGGTGGAAACGAAGACTGTTGCCATGAGTGAAATAAAAAAAAGATGTGCCCGTTGCTATTGGTATTTTTTGTTGGTGCAACATTGAGAAACTCTGACTAATGGGGCTGTGGTAGTAAGAACTACCGGTTGGAGCAGGAAGCGTTAGTGAAGCGATGATAAGAGCAGTTGCTTTGGGCGCGGCAACGTTTGCATGTCCAGGCGGTAATTACAACCCCCCCGTTGCGCTTGACAGCAGAGCAGGGCCTCTACCTGCCCGCTCCATCACCCTGCACTCAACCTCGCTGCCTGCATCTGACCGCCAGCCGTGTTGGGGTCACAGCCAATCAACTCCTGCATTTTTTCTCTTTGCGTATTTTTTTTCTTTCTTTCTTTACCAATTTATTGTTTATTATTATTTTTTTTTTCACAGAGACTTCTAAATTTCCAAGTTCTTGACGCTATTCTACCTATCAAAAGCATCAGTCAACACCCCTGAAAAAAAAAAAAATCTCATTGCCACACAATTAAAAGGTATTTCACGACGAAACTAATGAGAAAATGACAGCT
>NC_087164.1:6519922-6582422 GCF_035594125.1 Scylla paramamosain | reverse complement strand
CACACACACACCCTGGAAAACATGACATCATTGCCCTCATACACACTTTGAAGACATACACTCCCGGGGTTCAACTGTTTTTTTTTTTGTCAGTGTTCTCTTGTCATCCAAAAGTACATTATATCAAAATCAGCTATAATTAAAATTATAATACGACTGATTATTGACTTATATAAAAAAACAACTTGACAAGTATTATAGCACTTAGAAAGGACGGTGAGGCTGTAAACCACTGAATACGACACTATCTGTGCCTGTTAAATTAATGTGTTATTCGTTGCATGAAAACAGATGCTGTGTGAATAACTCGTATAAATAAAACACGACTGAAAAGAATAATCAGGGACGCCACCAGATAAAATGAACACTTTTATTTTTTTTATTTTTATTGTAAAACAACAATTTCATGGCGAATATTAATGATTTGCTGAAGAATTACATTATTATGATATTCTTTTAATCTAGTCGCTTGCTCTAATATTCAGCAGAAAAAAAAATCACATAGACAGATACAGATAGACAGAAATAGCCAAACAGACAGATAGATACATCAAGATAGACTGACCGACATAAAAACACGCATATTATTCTCCTCTCCAACACACACACACACACACACACACACACACAAAGTAATACCGGAAACCGACCAACAAACCAATGGAACATCCCACCAAACGTTCATCTTAATAGACGACTAAGATACCCAAAACAAGTAGCGAAGCAAAGCAACCTATAATATCTCTCTTGCTAAGAAAAATTCCATGAAGATGCCCGTACATTATATTTCACTGTAATAACATACGATTATCGATCCTGTGCACGCGAGAAAACTCATCCCTCCCATTTATGTGGTTACGACTACAACACAGAGGGTATTTTCTCTATTCACTGGTAGTTATGAAATTACATTAATGACACAACACAACACCCACCCACCCAAACACACACACACACACACACACACACACACACACACACACACACACACACACACACACACACACACACACACACACACACACACACACAACAATAATGCTGTCAGGTATTTTCTTTATAAATGAACTGTCAGAGAGAGAGAGAGAGAGAGAGAGAGAGAGAGAGAGAGAGAGAGAGAGAGAGAGAGAGAGAGAGAGAGAGAGAGAAGTTGTAAATGAAATAGAGGCAAACAGAGGGAGGGACACGAAAACGGACACACATACATCGATGTTGCACGCACACATACTCGGGCACACATACCTCGATGCTGCACGCACACACACACACACACACACACACACACACACACAGGTACATACAGAAAAAAAATATGTTCTCTGACTTTACAGTACCATCCCTTTGGCACACAATTAACAAATACTGATCCTTAAAAAAAGGCGAAATATTACAAGAATAATCAAATCATTAACTGTGGGTTAAACAAACAAAAATTAATACAATATTACACAAGGGAAAAGAAGAGCAATATATATATATATATATATATATATATATATATATATATATATATATATATATATATATATATATATATATATATATATATATATATAAGAAAAAACAAAGAAAAAGGAGAAATATGAAACAAATGGAGAGGAAAAAAATATATAAATCAGATGCCAAATCAAACAATGGAAAAAGAAAAATGGGAAACTAAAGAAGGATGAAAGAATACAAACTTACAAGACTTTTGCTTGAACATAATGGTCGAAACTTAAAAAAAAAATGGAAGAAAATGTAAAGTATCACCCCCACAAGAAAAATCGTACCAGAGCCGATTAAGAACAGCAGTCTAACAGGTGTCTAGTGGAAGACAATGAGATTTTCAAGGATGTTTTCTTTATTCTAGTGATGGAATGATATGAATTCTGCGCCATTAATAGAAAAAAGAACATCAATGAGAATCAGACTAATCATCGTTTGAGGGCTTCTGAAAATTATGCCACAAGGTTAAATGGTAACGAGTACGAGAGCTCTAGAAGAGGACAAGACTGCAAAACATGCGCCTCCATTTGCTTGCCGCCGGACTGACACAGTCGCTCTTCCATAAGCAAACAACTGAGGCCACGGCAATTACAGCTCCTCGTCTCAATAGCCTCAATATTAAGACTGACCACTCTCTCAGGACTAGCATAATGACTTCTTACGAGTTTCACCTGTTCCAAAGTAATGAATTACAAGGTCATGGTTTAGAAGCTTTCATGTTGCCTTTCTGGATGACATTTCTACTTTCAGCAGCAACCACAGCAGCAACAGTCTCTTTATTTAAATAGTGCATGATTGCCTGTGCATCACCTGCCTCTCACGTTAATATTTTCCTTATATATGTAATTATTCAGATGGACATTTTTATCGAAATCTAACTTACAGCGTAAACCCAAAAATCATTAAATATAAATTTTTCTTTTCATCTCACAGTCGACGGAAACTCAGCCTTTATCTATGCATTACAAAAACTCGAAGCGGAGAACAAATCAATAATAGCAAAAATTTCACAAGTGATCGATCAACTCGAATCTTTAGCCACTGCCTATGGTCTTTCAGGCAGGAGTCGTACGCGTGCAAAGTGGTTGGCATAAATATTGTTTCAAATGTTATTTTCTTACTGAGATGTCACATCATTCCTTATCCTTACAAAAAAATAAAATAAATAAATAAATAAAATAAAATAAATGAATAAATAAATAAATAAAAAATAACAATGTTGCATAGCTTGTCTCTGAGCATTGAACCTGAGTGGCTGACGAAGTATTGCCGTCTATGGTAAAGACTCCCAAGGTGCAGTTAAGAGTCGCATCACTGTAAAGCTCTTCGTCAGGGCAACCTCAACATTAAAAAAGAAGCATTAAAACTGCTTTTCTATCATTCATCTCCCTTTCGTAGGTGTTGGAACAATGACACCTTTACCGGCACACCATAGCCCAGGAATACTAAGATATGCAACAATGCCAGAAAACAGTCTACTCAAAGTAAACCAAACATTTATACCATTTATTCGCCGACTGCTTCTTACTAATTCATTTTTTATGCTTGTGAACATTTTTCCTAGTCTCCACGAAGCATGAAATAACAATGAACAGCAATGAACAGCATTGTCATAGCCAATAACTAATGCACGATAACTGGATATAGGCCATCCTGGCCAAATCTCTCTCCCTCATTTTGCACTACACTTGTTCTATCATCAAAAACAGGCATGATAGGGTAGGATGCGGAATGATTCGGGTCGAGACCAGTGCTATCTTGGACTTGTATAATTTATTATGTCACGAAAATATATCTTAAACACATCCCCAAACAGTAAGTATAATCCATTATGCCTTCACTCTATTACCTGCGCCAGTCGATAGCAGGCCACATGCGACCATCGTCTGGGTCAAATAATTACTGTCCATCCATCTTTTGTTGACTCGGCACAAAAATAAATCAATATAAGATAATTAAATAAGTAAATTATTACATAGGAAGGAAACGTACAAAATTAACTTATCAAAACACACACACACACACACACACACACACACACACACACACACACACACACACACACACACACACACACACACACACACACACACACACACACACAAACACACACACACACATACACACACACTGAAGTTTATAGAAAATACCTGAATGTTAAAGGAGTAGTGGCACATTGAAATCTGATGTGAAAACTATCACTACCGTATTATATTTTGGTGTTTTCTTTGTTCTTAATCAGTGTAAAAAAATAAAAAAAACAAACACATCCAGGACATGTCTGCAATGATTTTATTTTGATAAAAACATTTTAAATCATTCATACATCTAACATGCAAGTTAGAATTGTGGTGTATATGGTGTATTCCTACAGCGGTGAATGGCCAAATCAATGCAAGGAAATTAAACTTTTTGGTTTCATTCCCAGAAAACGGAGAACAGAAACTGCACTACAGCAGCAGAACACTGAACCGTCCACGCACACACGCACACATAAATAAATAAGTAAATAAAAAGAAAACATAAAATGAAAAATAAATGAAAAAAAAATAAAAATGCATTGATCAGTAAACCACACGCAAACAGGAAAATAAGGGAATAAGCAACCGAGAAAATAAGAAACACAAGGGAAGGCAACACACACACAAAAAAAAAAAAAAATCCACGGACCTGTAACCCAGTTCCCCTCACAAGTACCTAACCTTACTGTTTTATTTAAATATTCACATTTATTCATGTATCTAACATCTAAGCTTTATTCCTAATAGTATTACGAGTATAATTGAATATAATATTCCTAATAGTGTGATAAGTGGATGAAAAAAGAGAAAAAAACACAATTTCATGTGTATGAGATTACCACTTCAAGTATTTAGAAGGGAAAGATGTCTGCATGTTTGGTTTAATGAGGAGCAAATCCCTAAAGCCATTCGCGTGAAGTATACCATGCATTATGTCGCAGGTAAACTTTTCAATACAAGTTTCCCTTTTTTGTTTGAACATTGCCGTCAAAAGTTGCCCACCACTCTATCGGCGCTATAAAAAGTATTTGTTTGTTTGCCGGGAGTGGGGGGGGGGAGACGTCATAAGGTGGAAAGCGTATGTGCATTGCATGATGGTACGTGTGTGTGTGTGTGTGTGTGTGTGTGTGTGTGTGTGTGTGTGTGTGTGTGTGTGTGTGTGTGTGTGTGTATTTAAGTACCGCTAAAAGAATGCAATACGATGAACGTGAAATATTAGTGAGAAATAAATCTTAACATTACATCCGGAGCTTGGTCATCCTAACAGATGAATAATAGTTGTACGTAGATTTTCTCATCTATCTCAAGCATTTTCAAATGAAAAAAAAAAAAAACTTCTTCCTTTCGTTTTCTGGACTGTAACTTTTCAATATGTTCTCTAACAAAATAGGTGGTGGCGATGATAAAAAAAAAAAAGTCACGAGTCCCTGGCATAAGAAAATATTCACGAATTATTTAGATTACTCAGACATTTGACATTTGTGAATAAAGTGAAAAAAAAAACTCTTTCCACGGAAGGTCACATGAATTATTCACTCCAACTGCATGAAATAGGCACAAGATCGCTTCACTGGTTGCCTAGATCCGAATTTTTGTGGCCTCAGGAAGAGCTGCGGAGCGTGACGTGTTGCCTGAAGCAGAGTGAGGCAGCCCTCGCTGGTGGCTCCTTGGGCATCAATGCAACGGAATGAGGAATCAATGCAGAGATGGAGGAACTTTCTTCTATTATATATATATATATATATATATATATATATATATATATATATATATATATATATATATATATATATATATATATATATATATATATATATATATATATATTTATTTATCTATTTATTTATTTATTTATTTGTTTATTTATATATTTAAACATTTCATAAAAAAATAATGAATAGTATAAAATATAAAAAAAAACTAACGACAGTAAATAATTATTCTACATAGTAATTCCCCAATGAAAAAAAAAAAGTACATTAGACTATATAGCATAAAGGAATTTCATTACAAAACCACTAAACCTTAAAAATTCATTGGGCGTGAGTCAGCCGTCGACATGACATAGTGCATGGGGTTACAATGAATACTTTAGTGTTCGCACTGTGACTCGGATAGTAAAGGTGCTTAAAAACACTGGACAAATAATTTATAATGTGATAGGAACGTCACATCACGTTAAACTGTTTCCTTGTTTTGGTGTGTGTGTGTGTGTGTGTGTGTGTGTGTGTGTGTGTGTGTGTGTGTGTGTGTGTGTGTGTGTGTGTGTGTGTCTGTGTGAATGCGGGCGCGCTGTTTATATTATTCTTTCTATACTATCACTCCAATAACCTGTCAATGCATGAGTGTTGCTCTCGTACTACACACGGTGCGGCTCTTCCACCTCCATCCAGACGTTAAGAAACAGCTGTGAACTTTTTTTTTTTTGCAAGCAACATTCCCGTCACACTTATTTGTCTGTTTGTTTGTTTATTTTCTATCATTATTATTGCTATTCTTCACAGGTTCCACTTTTCGTCATTTTTGAACGCACGTATATTCTGTTATATATATATATATATATATATATATATATATATATATATATATATATATATATATATATATATATATATATATATATATATATATATATATGTATGTATGTGTGTGTGTGTGTGTGTGTGTGTGTGTGTGTGTGTGTGTGTGTGTATCATACGATATATTCTGTTTCAGTCGCCTCCTTACTCTGTTCCTACTTAACATACAGAAAAAGGGAGCCAGTATCACTTTTTCTTCACTTCTTGAATCAAACTTAATACTTTCCATTTACAGTTTCATACATATAACCACCCAAAAAAAAAAAAAATCCAATCAAACTTATTACTTTCAATTTAGTTTCATACACATACCCAAAAAGAACTTCACATAACTATCTCCTATACCGATACAATAATACTCAAAATTATTTTCACATGTTCAAGTAATGCGGCACATCTTGTGGAACACCCGAAAACTTATCCTTTGGCTCTGGACTCTGCACCATCCAGCCATTCACCCAATCCTGATATAACACATACGCGCGCGCACACACACACACACGCATACACACACACACACACACACACACACACACACACAGACATTTACTTACATACTGCGAACGATACGAAAAAAAATCAGTAACACTCACACTTTTTCTTCTTGAAGAGGAAGTCCTCCTCGGCGGTGATAAGCCAAAAGAAAACTAGGAAAAGGAAGACACAAATGTTTCTCCCGTGCTCTTCCTTGCCCATGTTTCAGTGCCGCAGACTTACAGACACACAAGGACTGCTGGCGAGGCAAGCGGGCTGGGCACGCGAGGCTCTGATGAGAAGTTGACGAGGAGGCCGAGTCAGTGCCGGGAGGTAGATATTGAACCTACGATACGATCACATTTTCACTGAAATTTTCTGTTTTCTTTTCATCTGACTCCTTTTATCATGGATCACAATTAATTTCCTTACAACACTTCCTACCTCGGCATTACTATTTTCTACTTATTTGTATTCACCACTACTAAACAGTTTTCTATTTGGATCTCTGCAGGTGGGATAATACACTATATATATATATATATATATATATATATATATATATATATATATATATATATATATATATATATATATATATATATATATATATATATATATATATATATATATATATATATATATATATATATATATATATATATATATATATATATATATATACTTTACAACCTACGCTAGCACATAGAGGTTATCAGAGTTTGGAACAACAACGATGTGATGAATCTCGTACACTTCACCTGATGACACACGTTTCGATTCTTCGAATCATCTACTGAACGGTAAAACACGTGTCACAGAAATTCCATCAACTCCTGCCAGTCGATACGTATCACCTTTGAGCAAGTTCAATCACTTTTTCCGTATTAAATTTCACATAGAGAAACTTATTTATCACAACGTGAGGCGTGATTTTTTCTCACTTCCATGGTGTCACCTCACCAGATTGTTCTCGCTAAAGTTCTATGTCAGTTTCATCATCACCATGACGATGATCGATATTTTGCGGGATGCATCTGTACCCTTACCTTTTGTGTTCGTTTATATGTCGTGACTAATGAATGACGAAAATCAGGCTGAATTACATCGGTGATTTTCCTTTTCTTTTTATTTGAGTAAGCGACCAGGTGTAGGTGTACGCGTAGGTCGGATGGGTTTCACATCTACTGATCTCAAAATATTGATAGAATCTGCATCAGAGTTGAAGTGAGTTGCTACCAACGTAAAACCACTTGAGACACTAGCAGTCACCTCTGTACTCTCCATACCCCGAAACAGCGTCATGAAGACCACATCGAAAAGGTTTTCTCGTTTCCCCCAAAGCGTCACCAGTTGTCACTAAAGGTTGATGCGCGTTATGTGCACCTTCTTTTAAGAACTTTTCTATTTACACAACTTTTTTTTTATTTACACACGGAAACTTTTCTCCACTAAACGTAGTAGTCCACTAAAGGGACAAGAATACAGGTAGCCAAATTTTATAAAAAGTCATTTAACAAATTGTAATGTGTCACTCCAGCTCCTGACGTAATATTACGATACAGCATTATCCACAACCACGAACAGATCTCCTGCCGTAAATATGTCGCTCGAACTACCTTCCGTGAAGCCTATAGGAGAGTAAAACATATCTGCCTACACGGCGCACCAAGCTCACAAGAACAAGGGAACGACGCGCGGCGGCGATCTACCCTCCCTGCCAGCACAAGAGAGACTGAGACTCGCCGCTCGCATGCTAAACCCGCCGCTATTATCCCCTCACCCCTCCCGGCCACTACTTGCACCACATCGCATAGATTTTTCCATTCTTATTCGATACTTCTATGAGATCAGTGGAGAGTAGATGAAAAGACACAACACATTTCTGATGTCTACAATGAATGTCAATGCAGATGCTTAGGTACAAAGAATTCCTTTTGTTCTAATAACTCATACTATGAGGTAAGAGAAAGAACGACAGAAAGAAGAAAAAAAAAAAAATAACACTCCTTCCTCAGGAGGTAAGTGTGGTGCAGAGGTAACAAGGGATTAAGTCCTCCCTCCTCCCCCACACCCCAAGCCCAGGTGGGCAGCTCTCACGTACATGGTTCCGATGATAGTAAAGCGATTCCAAAGTCATTCTAGTGTTCGATATCTCTATGTGCAGTTGGTTCCGACCAGGACTGCCAATCCTGCTTCATCTGAGGTGTTAGTCCCGTGAGTATCGACCCGTGCAGTTTAAGGATTATCACCACTGTGTACTTTGAATATTGCTCACAGAGCAAATTTCGGCACCGACACCACACGTCCCAAGGGTGCATGAGCCATCAGATGTGTTCGTATCATCTGGGATTTGTGGCCATGGTACGTCTTTTATAACTTTTTAAGTGTACTCGTGTGTGTGTGTGTGTGTGTGTGTACTCTAGATCGCAATAACCAAGAGTACGTGCATCACATTCAGATGAATGTTTTGATTTTCATGTTCCTAGTGCTGACGGCATTCTTTACAGAATATATATATATATATATATATATATATATATATATATATATATATATATATATATATATATATATATATATATATATATATATATATATATATATATATATATATATATATATATATATTGACTACCCTCCTTGAACTGTTTATCTGCGGTCTCACACTCAACTGGAATGTTGCTTCTCTTGCTTACTACTTTCTACCGTTATTCTCATGGTTACTGCTCTTCTAAACAGGCTCACTGAATGTCTCCTTCACACGGCTTAGCTGCACAAGACTTGCTACATGCTTTCAACACAATGCCATCCCATCTTACTAACGCAAAAGTTGACCAGTACCTTCACTCTTTTACTCCTTTCACTGGTAAGCGCTCTCTCTCTCTCTCTCTCTCTCTCTCTCTCTCTCTCTCTCTCTCTCTCTCTCTCTCTCTCTCTCTCTCTCTCTCTCTCTCTCTCTCTCTCTCTCTCTTCCTGTGACTCAAACCTCGTCAAGAAAAGAATATCAAGGTAACTCAGCAGCTTCTTATCTCTTTTATTTGTTTATTTATTTGATTTTTTTTTTTTTTTTTATGGTGGGTGAAAGGGAAAACTGGCAAGTAGGATTTCCCTCATTTTCTGTGGTTTTGATCGGCCTCCTTAACGCATGGTAATAACATAACAAATACCATCATCATTCACACACACACACATATATATATATATATATATATATATATATATATATATATATATATATATATATATATATATATATATATATATATATATATATATATATATATATATATATATATATATATATATATATTTAGACACACACACACACACACACAAGTACGTACCTTAAGCGAGTTCCTCTGCTGGAACTTTTAAACAGAATATTTTCTAAAACAGGAAATCTTTCTAAGGAGGTGATATCTGGTCCGTTAATTTTTACATTGATGAAAAAAAAGACAAAAGAGAGCCTTTAGGTACGAAAAGATATACAAATATCTCCAAGTAATTATATGCAACCTGCCACACATTACCTGTATCGCATATTTTATATGTAAAAAAAAATCTAATATTTGATGAAATGTACTAGCTGAATAGTTGAACTGCAATGCTGTCTCATACAAAAGAACGTCATTTTTTTTAAGCTTTATTTATCCACCGCAATATTAGATATGTGGTCAGGTCACAGACTGATTTCACTGTTTAGTTTAAAGATGGACATATATAAGCTCAAAAAAAGAAAGCGAGTTCTATCATAGTATTATTTGCAGGCACTATATGGAAACTTGGCAATTTGTCACGAGTCACTCGAAATGATAAACCCACTGTTCAACTGTTGCTTGCTCTCTCCCTCTAGAACCTTGTGGCCAATAAAAGAAAAAGAAAAGTAAATAGAATAAAATAAATAAAATAAATAAATAAATCATTATCTTGTGAGTGTGATTATTATCTTTGTTGTCATTGTTGTTAACGTCACAAATATTTGAATTCTAGACAACGAAGATCTAAGACTAAGGAAATAAAAAAAATAAAAAAAAGTGTTTAAAAATAACATAATTAATTTAATACACCGCTTTCCCACATGTACCGTACATACAGCAACGAGAGTTATATTTTGACATGATGTAGCTTAAGTATGTTCTCTGAAAGTGGCACTATTTGGGCAAAACCTTTTGTTCTATATCGCAATTTTTTTTTTTTTCTATTCTGCTACATGTATTACATGATTTTCTTGAGGTATATGGCACACCGGTTAGATATGTCTCTTAAGCTTAAAATTTACTCTCTGCCGGAACTGACAAAAGCCCTTCAGTTATATTTACGAGTCTCTCCGGCATGCTCAGGTACGCACCTTTATCTAAAAATATGAAGCTGTGTTCGGAAAAGTTAAGGATGCGGCACGCAAATTACCGTGAAACAAAGTAACTTATTCCTTTCTGTCTGCGCTTTAATTTTTATTTACTTATCTTTTAACCATCTCCTCTACCAAAGACATCACAGAGAGAAAGGTTTCGGGAAATTATAAAGAAGAGGAATGTGTTTGTCACTGATCTTTCATCTTCCTTATTTTGCTTTTCTTGCTTGTGTTCATTTCTCTGCTTCTCTGGTCTTGTCAATGCCCGTCTCTGATTAAAACCAAAGAAATATTAAAATGTGACGGCGCACGTGATTCATACGCTTGTGTTACTTTTGTACCCAAATGTTTTGATGTTTCTGAGCCACCACAGAAGGAATAACAGGAAAAGGAATTTCCATGTTATTTTGCATGATTTGGTTAACGTCTTGCAGGTGCGGCTAACATTAAATATTCCTATGTAGTAGGGAAAACCTTTTCTGAGTAACAAAGTTTCATTTTTTTTTCTGTTATATCATTATGGTTATTACATTAATTTATCAGCTCGTGTGTGTGTGTGTGTGTGTGTGTGTGTGTGTGTGTGTGTGTGTGTGTGTGTGTGTGTGTGTGTGTGTGTGTGTGTGTGTGTGTGTGTGTGTGTGTGTGTGTGTGTGTGTGTGTGTGTGTGTGTGTGTGTGTGTGTGTGTGTGTGATGATTAAAAGGGTAAGTTTAAAGGTGCCATCAACACAAAGTGCGAGGTAGTGCTTATAGTTAAGCTGAAAATGTCATGAACGGCATCATCCAAAGGGCCACTTTGTACAACACTGTCCATTATATGCCATATATATGCTGCTTCTACATTACAGTGAGACTGCGGCCAGGTGAAGACTGTTAAGCTGAATACTAGAAACTCGCTTTAATCCTCAAGAGGCTTTCTTGTGAAAAAGAAGAAGAAGAAGAAGAAACGCCACCATGAGCTAGATCCGATCTTCAGTACCCATCTCTGATTAAAACCAAAGAAATATTAAAATGTGACGGTGCACGTGACTCATAATATGTGCACACATGAGAGACCTCACACCAAAGACATTTAAGCAGACCTAACACAACGTAAAAGAAAAAGATGCTCTATTTGAAATGGAAGACAAGTTACTCGCCCTTTTGTTAGTGAAAGCGTCCAGCCATGCCCGAATTAGCAGACGAGGTATCAGAACTCAGGACTTCTTTGATAACAGGGTTTATGAATTTATGATCCGCTGTCACTGGTAACTATCATTCAACGCTTCTCAAGGACATTATGAATAGCACACTTTACAGCTTAAGAAGAAAGAATACAGCTTACTGGCCAGCAATGTTCTGTTCGTATTACTCTAGCTTCTACGGTACATGGATTGGAAGAGCATACACCATAAAAGCACACTATAAAACAGAGAAACAAAGAAGAGCCAATCATTAAGCTGCACGAACAACGTGAAATCTTTATACAAGTTCGTAATTTGCCGCACAATATCTAATCATCTGCTTCTTGGAACTTTTACTCTTGTTCTGGGACCGAAGAAAAAAGTAATAGTGGGGATCTTAAGGCCGTCAATGAAATCCATAAAAAAAAAATCAATAAAAATAAATAAATAAATAAAATAGATAAATAAATAAATAAAATAAAAAATATTGTGATCTGAGTTATGAAATCTCAACTAGGGCGCTCGCAATGGGTGAGTTGCCGGTAGTCGCCGGTTGTTTTAATGTCTGACGATAATACGCTCCCACAATTCTTTGGATATGCACATTCTAAAACTTCCTCTCGTGATACATCTTGATGTACTGTATCTACACCCTACAAAAATTTAATCCTAAGTGTTTATGCTAACAACATTCACGGGATATGGTGATACACACAACAGAACAGTTATTATAAGCAAAATACTCGTAACCAGCCTCTCAGTGTTTTGACATTTATTTCTTGTCCCCCTGCTACATATTTAGTTTGAAAAATTTTACATTGGTTTCTATAGGGACCAATGTTCTATCTGTTAAATCCCAAAAAGAGTCAAGCAAGTATTATTTGTGCTGAGGGGATATTGTGACTGCCGAAACCATGCCTAGACGAAAGGACCGGCCGACATCAGACACCGAGGGAAAAAAACCCCGAGGCGGGAAATATTAGTTTGCAGTGGTGTCGTAAAACTTCAGTCCATGCATGTGCTGTGGTTGATTGCACGAACATATCACGAAAAAAAAAAAAAATCAAAGTGTGAAAGGATGGGTAATATTTCCAAAGAAGAAAGCGGCAACTCAGGGAAGACATTAGATGACACGGTGTAAACAGATAAGAGGCAGCTCAGAGAAGACGCTGAGACACTGTGTCAACAAACAATCTCCACCAGTGTCCTGCTAAGATTTGGTATCAAAACATGGTTGTTTCTGTCATATATGCCAGGATTTATAAAGTTGTATGTTAATTGTATAACTTTAATGAACAAAAGTAATCTTATACATAGAGGAAAAAATAGCTTTCGTCCCAAGGTAACGATATATCCAAAACCTGAGATAATTTACGTAGTATTTAGTTCTTTTTGCGACATTTCTTGCTCTGTACTTGATGGTAGTGGCTAAAAAGTTAATATATTTCTTGTTGATTTGATAACACATAAATGACGTATAGATTTTTTTACAGCATACGGATTTTTTTTTTATTTATTTATTATTTATTTATTTATTTTATTTTATTTATTTTTTTTGTGTAGAATAAAGTCGGCTGGTGAATGTGACAGTTCTTCCAGACCGCTGCGAAAGCCTCAATCATTAGTTGAGGGAACTGATGGAATGGCCTAACTCACACAACTCTATAATTATATTAGAATAGTGACATCTATCTTCCTCTTCCTCTTTTTCCTCTTCTTCCTCTTCTTCTTCTTCTTCTTCATCATACTGTCCTTTTTCATTATTACATCATTATTATAACTAATTTCATTATAATTAATAACCGCAACATGTGTGGAAAAATACCACCATACCACTTGCACATTGTAAAAGGCCTCTAAAAGATGCGCAACAGTAATAACTACATCAATAGCATCATCAATAACTACAATTACTAGTAGACTATTACTCCCACCACTAACAATAATAACATTAATAAATAATACGTACGCCTCCTACACACACACACACACACACACACACACACACACACACACACACACACACACACACACACACACGCACGCACGCACATACACTCAAGCACATGAACAGGCACACGCTACACCTCCACACAGAAACACACACACACACATGCAAAGACACACGCTATATCTGCGAGCGCGCGCACGCACGCACGCACGCACGCACGCACGCGCGCGCGCGCACACACACACACACACACACACACACACACACACACACACACACACACACACACACACACATTTATTGTGGATTATGCGTGTGTGGGCACAAATAAGCCGTTGTAGGAAATGGACGGAGAGAAAAGCAAAACTTTAATTTTCCACATAAAATTACAAGCAAATTAAGCATTTTCATAGCCTTTCATTACATAAAAAGTAATGAATAAAATCAGGCAAAAATTGCAAGGCTTAACAAATGAACACGTCTCAAGAACACATTATCTTAACATATATCGGAGAGACCCTCAGCACGGACCTCTCGCCCCCTGAGTTCGGCAGAGTTACAGCGTCCTTGTTTTCTCCCCAAACCAAGATGGATGGTGTGAAGACACGCGATCCGAGGCATTAAGTAGGAACTCTGGAGGCCGCTGCATGCCAATCACTCCCAAATATTTATTCACATTCCGTCTCGGTGCAGCAATATCCACAATCAATATTAGATTTTCGTCTCCAGGTCGGAACTATCCACTGCAGTTCGATGAACCTGATTCCAAGGTAGGTGTGGCTATTTATCATCAACGTCAACCAATACTGTTAAGATTTTTTTTTTCCAACAGTGTACCTTACATTGGTTCTACACCTTTGCCTATCCATTTTTTTTCTGAATATCAGGACTATGTTTATCCAGGTACATCCCTGATTGTCTAAATATGCCTGTTTTTCATATGGGTGTGTGCAATATATATATATATATATATATATATATATATATATATATATATATATATATATATATATATATATATATATATATATATATATATATATATATATATATATATATATATATATATATATATATATATATATATATATATATATATATATATATATATATATATATATATATATATATATATATATATATATATATATATATATATATATATATATATATATATATATATATATATAGATAGATAGATAGATAGATAGATAGATAGATAGATAGATAGATATGGAACAGTAAGCAACTCACCTCTTCCAAGTCCTTATTCCTCACTCCAGGAGCTTGAGGCAACCAACAAGAAAATTTCTTTTATCTTTTACTATAATCAATTAGATTCAGACTGAAGTTAGTGTTGCGTCTATGTACTCAACGACTTGCTTATTAATATTAAAAAATATTTACCGTTCAGCAGACTTGACTGTCACTTTTATTGAATACATATGCACTGTGTGACATAACTTGTTCTTCCATATAACTATTTTTTTTTTTCACTTCCACAGTGGAGCACTCCCTTACCCATTTCCTCCGTGCTGAAAATTTCAATGTTCGCAAAATTCTTGTTATTTTACAAGACGTAAAGCAATCAGTGTAGCACATCTGCATTTCTGACCGTCTTGGTGATACGCCTAACATTCTTGATCTTTTCTTAACCTTTAATTCTTTCACTTATTATGTTAAACTGTTCTCTCCACTTGATTCCTCTGGTCATTAATCCTATATCAGTAACTTATCCTGTATATCCAGTGTCGCATCGGGACCCACCAGCTCCCCCTCCTGGCTTAACGAAAAGCGCAAGTGAAATCCTTAAAATTTCCTCACCTGTGCAGCTGCAACTGCAGATATATTATTGTTTTTACTAAAATGAAAAAAAAAAAAAATCAATGTCTGTCAAGTAGAGTATTAGGCATTAAAATACAAATTCTCACGATGGTTTAATTGCTGAAATCGCGCCAATATTAGTCTCAGGGCACTGTCTTCTTGTCCTCAATGACTATTTACATTTCGTTAATGAGTTGTGAGACTCAGCCAGAGGCTTTCTTATATGTCAGTCTAGCTTATTTTTTCCACTACTTCTTGAAATATTCTTAATCATGTGGTCCCTTACTCTGTCAACGTTCCAGCTAATATTTTCCCTACGCAATATGTGTTCCTGCATCGGGATCCAAGTGTTTTCCTACTCTTGCAACGAGTAAGACTGCCACATAAAAGCCTTGCTCACAACTCACTGATACAAGCAGAAAAATGTTGATATCACCTGGATTTGTTCTAGGCTAACATAGTTCTATTATATATATATATATATATATATATATATATATATATATATATATATATATATATATATATATATATATATATATATATATATATATATATATATTTTTTTTTTTTTATTTTTTTTTTATGTAGGAAGGATACTGGCCAAGGGCAACAAAAATCTAATGAAAAAAAATGCCCACTGAAATGCCAGTCCCATAAAAGGGTCAAAGCAGTGGTCAAAAATTGGTGGATAAGTGTCTTGAAACCTCCCTCTTGAAGGAATTCAAGTCATAGGAAGGTGGAAATACAGAAGAAGGCAGGGAGTTCCAGAGTTTACCAGAGAAAGGGATGAATGATTGAGAATACTGGTTAACTCTTGCGTTAGAGAGGTGCACAGAATAGGGGTGAGAGAAAGAAGAAAGTCTTGTGCAGCGAGGCCGCGGAAGGAGGGGAGGCATGCAAGATCAGAAGAGCAGTTGGCATGAAAATAGCGGTAGAAGACAGCTAGATATGCAACATTGTGGCGGTGAGAGAGGGGCTGAAGACAGTCAGTTAGAGGAGAGGAGTTGATGAGACGAAAAGCTTTTGATTCCACCCTGTCTAGAAGAGCAGTATGAGTGGAACCCCCCCAGACGTGTGAAGCATACTCCATACATGGACGGATAAGGCCCTTGTACAGAGTTAGCAGCTGGGGGGGTGAGAAAAACTGGCGGAGACGTCTCAGAACACCTAACTTCATAGAAGCTGTTTTAGCTAGAGATGAGATGTGAAGTTTCCAGTTCAGATTATAAGTAAAGGACAGACCGAGGATGTTCACTGTAGAAGAGGGGGACAGTTGAGTGTCATTGAAGTAGAGGGGATAGTTGTCTGGAAGATTGTGTCGAGTTGATAGATGGAGGAATTGAGTTTTTGAGGCATTGAACAATACCAAGTTTGCTCTGCCCCAATCAGAAATTTTAGAAAGATCAGAAGTCAGGCGTTCTGTGTCTTCCCTGCGTGATATGTTTACCTCCTGAAGGGTTGGACGTCTATGAAAAGACGTGGAAAAGTGCAGGGTGGTATCATCAGCATAGGAGTGGATAGGACAAGAAGTTTGGTTTAGAAGATCATTAATGAATAATAAGAAGAGAGTGGGTGACAGGACAGAACCCTGAGGAACACCACTGTTAATAGATTTAGGAGAAGAACAGTGACCGTCTACCACAGCAGCAATAGAACGGTCAGAAAGGAAACTTGAGATGAAGTTACAGAGAGAAGGATAGAAACCGTAGGAGGGTAGTTTGGAAATCAAAGCTTTGTGTCAGACTCTATCAAAGGCTTTTGATATGTCCAAGGCAACAGCAAAAGTTTCACCAAAGTCTCTAAAAGAGGATGACCAAGACTCAGTAAGGAAAGCCAGAAGATCACCAGTAGAGCGGCCTTGACGGAACCCATACTGGCGATCAGATAGAAGGTTGTGAAGTGATAGATGTATAAGAATCTTCCTGTTGAGGATAGATTCAAAAACTTTAGATAAGCACGAAATTAAAGCAATAGGACGGTAGTTTGAGGGATTAGAGCGGTCACCCTTTTTAGGAACAGGTTGAATGTAGGCAAACTTCCAGCAAGAAGGAAAGGTAGATGTTGACAGACAGAGCTGAAAGAGTTTGACTAGGCAAGGTGCAAGCACGGAGACACAGTTTCGGAGAACAATAGGAGGGACCCCATCAGGTCCATAAGCCTTCCGAGGGTTTAGACCCGCGAGGGCATGGAAAACATCATTACGAAGAATTTTAATACGTGGCATGAAGTAGTCAGAGGGTGGAGGAGAGGGAGGAACAAGCCCAGAATCGTCCAAGGTAGAGTTTTTAGCAAAGGTTTGAGCAAAGAGTTCAGCTTTAGAAATAGATGTGATAGCAGTGGTGCCATCTGGTTGAAGAAGAGGAGGGAAAGAAGAAGAAGCAAAGTTATTGGAGATATTTTTGGCTAGATGCCAGAAATCACGAGGGGAGTTAGATCTTCAAAGGTTTTGACATTTTCTGTTAATGAAGGAGTTTTTGGCTAGTTGGAGAACAGACTTGGCATGGTTCCGGGCAGAAATATAAAGTGCATGAGATTCTGGTGATGGAAGGCTTAAGTACCTTGTGGGCCACCTCTCTATCATGTATAGCACGAGAACAAGCTGTGTTAAACCAAGGTTTAGAAGGTTTAGGGCGAGAAAAAGAGTGAGGAATGTACGCCTCCATGCCAGACACTATCACCTCTGTTATGCGCTCAGCACACAAAGACGGGTCTCTGACACGGAAGCAGTAGTCATTCCAAGGAAAATCAGCAAAATACCTCCTCAGGTCCCCCCAACTAGCAGAGGCAAAACGCCCGAGGCACCTTCGCTTAGGGGGATCCTGAGGAGGGATTGGAGTGATAGGACAAGATAAAGATATGAGATTGTGATCGGAGGAGCCCAACGGAGAAGAAAGGGTGACAGCATAAGCAGAAAGATTAGAGGTCAGGAAAAGGTCAAGAATGTTGGGCGTATCTCTAAGACGGTCAGGAATACGAGTAGGGTGTTGCACCAATTGCTCTAGGTCATGGAGGATAGCAAAGTTGTAGGCTAGTTCACCAGGATGGTCAGTGAAGGGAGAGGAAAGCCAAAGCTGGTGGTGAACATTGAAGTCTCCAAGAATGGAGATTTCTGCAAAAGGGAAGAGGGTCAGAATGTGCTCCACTTTGGAAGTTAAGTAGTCAAAGAATTTCTTATAGTCAGAGGAGTTAGGAGAGAGGTATACAGCACAGATAAATTTAGTATGAGAATGACTCTGTAGTCGTAGCCAGATGGTGAAAAACTCGGAAGATTCAAGAGTGTGGGCACGAGAGCAGGTTAAGTCATTGCGCACATAAACGCAGCATCCAGCTTTGGATCGAAAATGAGGATAGAGAAAGTAGGAGGGAACAGAAAAGGGGCTACTGTCAGTTGCCTCAGACACCTGAGTTTCAGTGAGGAAAAGGAGATGAGGTTTAGAAGAGGAGAGGTGGTGTTCTACAGATTGAAAATTAGATCTTAGACCGCGAATGTTGCAGAAGTTAATGAAGAAAAAGTTGAGGGGGGTGTCAAGACACTTAGGGTCGTCGACGGAAAGGCAGTCCGACCTGGGGATATTTATGGTCCCCTCCCCAGATGGGGACTCCGAGGCTGGTGTAGGAGTCGCCATGATTTTAAAATTTTTGAGTGAAGGGTGTGTGTGTTATTAGGTGCTTGTAGTTTTGTGTGGAGGAAGAGAGTTGTCTTTAGAGGGCAGGCTGTGACTACCCCCTTGTGTTGTGAGACACAAAGGGAAACGTTCAGTGAGGTCACAGCTGGGTTTAATGATAAGTTCACAGCACCCCCTGAACAGTGCTTTAGACCTCACTGGGAGTAATTATCGTTTCGGTAGGTGTCTACTGCCTCCTCCTGGTATATATATATATATATATATATATATATATATATATATATATATATATATATATATATATATATATATATATATATATATATATATATATATATATGAGCACTGACCAAGAGCAACAAAAAACGTTCGAGAAAAAAAAAAAAGGCCCATCAGAGTGCCAGTCCCAAAGGCAGGGTTGGCTTTAAACCTCCCCACCCCCCAAAAAAATTAATAATAATAATGAATAAATCAAATAAATAAATGAATAAATAAAAATAAATAAATAAATAGATAAATAAAATAAATAAATGAAATAAATAGATAAATAAACAAATACAAATAAATAAGTAAAACTGCGTAAGTTTTTTTTGTTTGTTTCTTATAATATTTTACATATAAAATTTTGCTTTATATCATATCGATTAGTAAGGGCTATATATGTACATACACATAAAAAATGTAACAACAGTCAAGCCTTGCCCGTTCATTTCCTGTACAGTACAAATTAACACAGGCTTTGTCTAACCGGACCAACCTAATCAAGTGTTTGTCTTCCAGATAGAACGCGTCAAAAGAACGCGTCAGAATCTTTCAAGATCCAATTCCCCTTGCGATTTATGATGCCAAGCCAAAAACATCTCTATAAACTTTACTTCTTCATCTTTCCCTCATTTATATCAACCTGACGGCACCACTATTTCTAAAGCTGAACTCTTTGTTCAAACATTTGTTAAAAACTATACCTTGGATGATTCAGGGCATGTTCCTTCCTCTCCTACACCCTCTGACTACTTCATGTTATACAGTAAGATACTTTGCAGTGATGTTTTCTATACCCTCGCTGGCCTAAACCCTCGAAAGGCTTATGGACCTGATAGGGTCCCTCCTATTGTTCTCCGCGCTTGCCTTGCCTCTTTCAACTCTGTCTATCAACATCTACCTTTCCTTCTTGCTGGAAGCTTGCCAACAGTCAGCCTTTTCCTAAAAAAGATGATCGTTTTAATTCCTATTGCTTTAATTTCCTGTCTCTCTAAAGTTTCTGAATCTATTGTCAACAGGAAGATTCTTAAACATCTATCACTTTACAACCTTCTATCTGATTGTCATTGTGGGCTTCGTCGAGGCCGCTCTACTGGTGATCTTCTGGCTTTCCTTACTGAGTCTTGGTCATCCTCTCTTTGGGATTTTGGTGAAACTTTTGTTATTGGCTTAGGCTTATCAAAAGCTTTTAATAGTGTCTGGCACAAAGCTTTGGTTTCCAAACTACCCTGCTACGGCTTCCATCTTTCTCTCTTTAACATCATCTAAAGTTTCCTTTCTGACCGTTCTATTGTTGCTATAGTAGACGATCAGTGTTCTTCTCCTAAATCTATTAAAAGTGGTGTTCCTCAGGGTTCTGTCCTGTCACCCATTCTCTTCCTATTATTCATCAATGATCTTCGAAACCAAACTTCTTGTCCTATCCACTCCTACGCTGATGATACCACCCTGCACTTTTCCACGTCTTTTTGTAGAACCCTTCAAGAAGCAAAAACGGCTCTCGCAAGAAAGCCACAGACCGCCTGACTTCTTATCTCTCTGAAATTTCTGATTGGGGCAAGGCAAACTTAGTATTGTACAATACTTCAAAAACCCAATTCCTCCATCTATCAACTCGACGCAATCTTCCAGATAACCATTCCCTCTTCTTCAATAGGTGTCCCTATTACCAGAAAGACAATAAAAAATTACAAGTTCAGCGTAGAGTAACGAAAATAATACCAAGTCTAAGAAACAAATCATATGAAGAGCGTCTTAAAAAATTAAATCTATTCCCATTAACACAAAGAACACTAAGAGGCATTGATAACATTGATAACATGGACTGCGGTAAATATTTCCTGATAGACTCTTCAAATTACACACAAGGAAACGGTTGCAAAATTGCTGGGAAATCCTTCAACTCTCATGAATCAAATTTTTTTTTTTCACCAAGTAGTAAGCCTATGAAATAGGCTTCCTCAAGACGTGATAGACTGCAATGCCGTAGAGACTATTAAACACCGTCTTGACACATATTTTGCCTGAAGTCCGCGGCTAACAGGATTTTTTTTGTTAGTGATTAGCTTCTTTGCCTTCATGAAATGGGGGCACCTCATTTTATCTGTTTTCTTTATTTCTATAAAATTTCCTTCGGGTTTTTCCTTCTCTAACTCCGTAAGGTATTTCTTTCTGACTTATTTTACTATACGGTTTATGGCGGAGGTAGTGGAGGGTGGGGAGACAGCCTTCTGCTTTCTTGTCCTTTTCTTCTACTATCACCTTAGTAGTCCTAGGTCAGGTCACCTCGTGAGGTCAGCAAGGTCTGTTGTGGCCTGTTTTTCTATGTAACTCTATGTAACTATTCCCGTATTCTACACTGAACATCCTCGGTCTATTCTATACTTGTAATCTAAACTGGAAATTTCACATCCCATCTCCAGCTAATTAGCTTCTATTAAGTTAGTCGTTCTGAGTCGTTTCCGCCCGTTTTTCTCACCACCCAACTGCTAACTCTGTACAGGGACCATATCCGTGCATGTTTGGAGCGTGCTTCACATGTATGGGGGTTCCACTCATACATACTTTTAGACACTGTGGAATCAAAAGTTTTGTCTTATTAACTCTTCTCTTCTAACTGACTGTCTTTAGCTTTTCTCATCATTGCAATGTTGCATCTCTTGCTGTCTTTTACAGCTATTTTCATGTCAACTGTTCTTATGATCTTGCTAACTGCATGCCTTCCCTCCTCCCGAGGCCTCGCTGCACTAAACCCATATTCTGTCCACCTCTCTATTGCAAGAGTTAACCAGTATTCCCAATCATTCATCTTTTTTTTTTCTGATAAACTCTGTAACTCTTTTCCCCTACTGTATTTCCTCCTTCCTATGACTTGAACTCTTTCAAGAGGAAGGTTTCAAGAAACTTATCCTTAATTTTTTGACAACCGCTTTTGACTCTGTTAAGGGACCGGCACCTCAGCGGACCTTTTTTTTTTTTTTCACAACTTTGTTACTCTTGGCCGGTGCCCCCTCCTACATGAAAAAAAAAAATCTAACCATTTATTTCACTCTGGGTTACTTTTGTTTGTTTATCTAAACTGATTTACATATCAATATCAGGAATAGATAATAAATAAAGATCCCAAAGTTAATAAAACCCTCTAAAAACAAAAACTAAAAAAATAAACTCAAAAAAACCCAGTGGGGTTGGATTAAAAACGTTTTTTTTTAACTCTGCCTCAAGGAGAAGTCAAAAGGTTTATCGAAAAACGCAGAAGTGTCTTGAAACTTTCTTCTTGAAAGAGTTTAACTCATAGGAAGGAGGAAATACAAAAGCAAGCAGGGAGTTCTAGGGTTTACCAGAAAAAGGAATGAATGATTGAGAATACTGGTTAAGTTTTTTGCATTCGAGAGGTGGACAAAATAGAGGTAAGAGGATGTAGAAAACTGAGTGCAGCTATGCCGCTGGAGGAGAGGAGGCATGCAGTTAAGTAAGATCATAAGAGCAGTTAGCGTGAAAATATTATCGGTAGAAGATAGCAAGAAATGCAACATTGCGACGATGAGAAAGAGACAGAAAACAATCAGTCAGAAGAGAGGAACTGATGAAACGTAATGCTTTTGATACCATCCTGTCTAAAAAAGCGGAATGAGTGGAACCCTCCCATACATGTGAGGCGTACTCCATACATGGACCTTATACAGAGTTAGCAGTCGGGGGAGGAGAGAGGGTGATTCAGAACACCCAACTTCATAGAAGCTACTTCAGCTATAGCTGAGATGTGAAGTTTCCTGTTAAGATTATTAGTAAAGGAGAGACCAGGGATATTCACTGTGGAAAAGGAACTCCTGAGGAACTCCACTGTTAATAGACTTAGAAGATAACAGTGGCCGTTTACCACAGCAGCAATAGAACGGTCAGAAAGAAAACTTCAGGTAAGGTTACAGATAAAAGGATAGAAGACGTAGAAAGGTAGTTTGGAAATCAAAGTTTTGTGCTAGACTCCGTCTAGTGCTTTTCATATATATATATATATATATATATATATATATATATATATATATATATATATATATATATATATATATATATATATATATATATATATATAAGGCAACAGCAACAGTTTCACCAAAAGAGGATGAGACGGAACACATACTGGCAATTAGGTATAAAGATGTGAAGTGATAATGTTTAAGAATTTTCTTGTTGAGGATAGGTTAAAAATAAATTAAAGATGCAGGAAATTAAGGCAATAGAACGGTAGTTTCAGGGATTAGAGCGGTCACTTTTTTTTTTTTAGGAACAGACAATGTAAGCAAACTTCCAACAAGAAGGAAAGTTAGATGTTGATAGACGGAGTTGGAAGAGTTTGACTAGCCAAGTTGCAAGCACTGCGAAGGATCTGAATGGGTAGCATAAAATAGTCGGTGGGTGAAGGAGAGGGAGGAACAAGCCCTGAATCATCCAAAGTAGAGTTTTTAGGAAAGGTCTGAGCGAAGAGTTCAATTTTAGAGATAGATGAGATATCATTGGTGCCATCAGGTTGAAATATAAAGAAGCAAAGTAATTAGAAATATTTTTGATTATGTACTAAAAGTCACAATGGGAGTTAGAACTATAAAGATTTTGACACTTTCTATTGACATTTTCTATTGAGTTTTTGGCTAGTTAGATTTTACATGATTCCGGGCAGAAATATAAAGTACATGAGATTCGGGTGATGGAAGGCTCAAGTACGTTTTGTGGGCCACCTCTCTATCATGTATACCACCAGAACAGACTATGTTTGAATGGCTGAAAGTGAGAGGAAGAGTGAGGAATGTACGCCTCCATGTCAGATACTATCAGCATTGTTATGCGCTTAGCACACAGAGATGGATCTCTGACACGGAAACATTAGTCATTCCAAGGAAAATCAGAATAATAACCTTATATAAACATTGCCAAAACGCCAGAGGCGTTAAGGGATCCCAAGGAGGAATCTAAGCGATAGAACAAGACAGATATGAGGTTGTAAATGGAGGAGTTCAACGGAGAAGAAAGAATGACAGTTTAATCAGAAGTATTAGAGGTTTAAATGTTAGGAAAAGATCAAGAATGTTTGGCATATCTCCAAGACGGTCAGGAATACGAGTAGGATGATGCACCAATTGCTCTAAGTCATGGAGGATAGCAAAGTTAAGGGTTAGTTCACCAGGTTGGTCAGTGAAGGGAGAGGAAAGCCAAAGCTGGTGGTGAACATTAAAGTCTTCATGAATGGAAATCTTTGCGAAAGAGAGGAGAGTCAGGATGTGCTCTACCTTGGAGGTTAAATAATCAGAGAAGTTAGGTGAGAGATATACAGCACAGTTTGAGAGTGACTCTGTAGTCGTACCCAGATGGTAAAAAAATTCGGAAAATTAAAGAACGGGGGCACGACATGAAGTTAGGTCGCTTCGGACTTAGACGCAGCATCCAGCTTTGGACTGAAAATGATGACAGATAAAATTGGAGGGAACAGAGAAAGGGCTATTGTCAGTTGCCTCAGACACCTGTTTCGGTGAGGAAGTGAAGATGAGGTTTAGTAGAGGAGAGATGGTGTTCCATAGATTGAAAATTAGATCTAAGGCCACAAATGTTACAGAAGCTAATGAAGAAAAAGTTGAGAGGGGTGTAAAGACACTTAGGATCGATACCAGAAGAGCAGTCTGACCTGGGGACATTTGTGGTTCTCCGTGTCTGGTATAGGAGTCACCATAATATTTTTAATTTTTTTTTCATTGAAGGGTGTGCGTGCATTACGTGCATGTAGAATTATGTGAAGGAAGAGAGTTGTCTTTACAAGGCAGGCTGTGACTGCCTCCTTGTGCTGAAACATACAAAGGGAAACGTTCAATTAAGTCACAGCTGGGTCATTGGAAAGTTCACAGCACCCCCTGATCTAGTACGAAACCGGCCCAGTGTTTGAGACCTCACTGTGAGTAATTATCTTTTCGGCAGGTGTCTACTGTCTCTTCCTTTGGAGTTCTAGTCTGTCACTTCTATAGAGCTGCAAATGCTTGAATATAACTTCATCAGCATGTTCAAAATATGATAAATTACGATAAAACTTGGGCTTATAAATGTTGTGATGAATCCAGGCTCGGGATGCGATGGCCATTCACTTTCCTCTCCTTTCCCTTGATAATTCATTCATTCATTAATGAGTCTTTTCACCACAGCTGCTAGCCGGTAATAAGATCAATCAACAGCACTTTATTGCCAAACCCATAAAATGCACAAAAAAAGTCACTGATATCCTCAAATGGGTTACTGTTTTGCTCAGTCGGCGACACCTCCATTACTTCTGTTCAAATCTGACTCCACACTGAAGAAATTTATTGACTAAATCTTGACAAAACTTTTAATACCAGAAAGCACTATATAAAAGCCAGTTTACTTAGAAGCACCTTAGTACGTTTATTCATTTATTTATTTAATGTTATGCCGAGTAATGTCACTCTTATTGTCTTTAAGGCGCTAATTTCTTTTGATGTATGTTACGAATACTATTTCATCACTTCTTTAATAAGGCAATGATTCATCAAAGATAATGCCAACCTCAACCCCCTCTCAAGATACAGCTTCTAGTCTCCAAAATAGCGCAAATATCTCTCTAAAAAGTATTGTTAATATTTATTATGAGTTGCAACTACAAAAATAGTCCCAAATTATAACTAACAAACATGCCCTGTTTGACTTTTATGAAATTCTGTAGCATTCACTGCCACACTCTGTAATATTGTGGAAGATAATTTTCACTCTTACAATTCATCTTTTCCTCTCCGCTAATCATACATAATGAATAACAGCAAAATGTATTACTTTGCCATTTTACTCGGCATGTACAAAAACTCAAATATTTTTGTCCCATTTAAAGGGAGCCAACTGCACTTTTGCTGTCAGGTATTTTGCAAAAGCCCTTCCACAACGGTTGGGTACGCGGTTCATGTAATTACTCAACAAGTGGTATACCTCTTATATTGCTCACTAGTTAACAGGAAGAAGCCTGACACATTTCCATACAACTCAAAGTACACTCAAGTCTGGAAAAAAAAAAAA
The DNA here is from genome assembly GCF_035594125.1 of Scylla paramamosain. NCBI lineage: Eukaryota > Metazoa > Arthropoda > Malacostraca > Decapoda > Portunidae > Scylla > Scylla paramamosain. Next base: position 6,555,615 of record NC_087164.1, on the reverse strand, counting down.
GGAAGATCAACAGCAAGTCTTAAAACACTTGAGTGCCCCCAAATGAACTTCATAGCACTTCTTCCGGATGCTGGTGTAAGCTAGAAGCATCCTTTGCCGTTTGTCAGTGCAGCGTTCACTTGAGATGGACATGAAGGCACCCTTTGATGACTCATGGGCACTGAACACAGATTCGTCAGACCTTTGAATCTCCAACAGGCAACCATAATTTCGTATCAAGACAAGGGAGCAAGCACTTCTCCGCCACTACTGCTTTTAAAGTCCTTTCTATCCATTCTCACTTTCCTTTCCAGGGAGGAACGACGTGCTTTCTTTATCCTGAGAGGAAATACACGCTGTTACAGAAATACTTACCAAAGAAAACTTATCACTTATATGGCTCAAAAAGTACACTCACCTCTACGATATAGGCTGTCATCATGTATGCAGCAGAGCCAACAAAAAGACTTGGAACTCACTTTCTTAGGGTTCAGTATTCATATACTGCGTAACTCACATTGATAAACTTTTTTATTTGTAGATATTCTATACATTTTTTTCTGTTTTGCCTTTAAAAGGGTTCTCTAGTTTCACAAAGAACAAAACAATACTACTTCATGTTTTCATTAAAGGAAGTAAGAGTGCTTCCATTATGTCTCACGCGAGACAAATTTCAATCCTTTATCTTATACTCTAACCTCTGTACACCTTTCAGATTTCCCCGTCCACAGATGGCTCTTACATGATGTGCACATCGAAACTCTCAAATGTGTAACCAAATACAAATAAATAATCACTGTAAACTGTATAGAAGCAATTGGTGTTGCAACAGTTTCCATTACCTTTGGTGGTCTGGAAGAGGGAGAAAGGGCGACTGTACAGAGGCTGATTATCTTCCCTCTCAGTTTATTCAGTCTTCTGAAAAGCGTTATTTTCCTGTGCATTGCTTTCCTGGCATTCTAGACAGACTTATTATCATTTAGTTAGCAGTCTTTTTCATTCAAAATCTTACCTACAAGCAGGTATATCAAATTATTTCTAGCATGTTTTGCACAACAAAATCTTCCTTCATCACTGCTATTCCCCTTTTTTGAGCATTTGAGATGTACTCTAACCCTAATACCCTTCCACACTATCTTCTTTAAGACTTTCAAGAACTCACTTTACTTACACTCTCCATCCTTCACACTCTTACTTTCCCCTTTTCCACCTACGTGAACTAGTTGCTACACACACACACACACACACACACACACAGAAATACCTCTCTCGTCCCACCCCGCCCCTTCCCGTCCCGCCCCGCCAAGCCCCGCCCCGCCCCTGCCCCCGTCTCGCCCCGTCTTGCCCCGCCCCGCCCCGCCCCGGTCTCGTCTCGTCTCGTCTCTCTCTGTCTCTGTCTGTCTGTCTGTCTGTCTCTCTCTCTCTCTCTCTCTCTCTCTCTCTCTCTCTCTCTCTCTCTCTCTCTCTCTCTCTCTCTCTCTCTCTCTCTCTCTCCCCCCTCCTCTCCAAGACGTCCTTGTCTTCAAATACCTCTATTTGTACGTTGAATAATGCTTGAGACCTGCTCCCTCGCCCTCCCTATATTATTCACATTACTTCAAATTTTTCCACCTTTTCCTTCTAATTTATCTGTCCCTCCTTTCACCAGTCCTGTTCTTTACCTGGTAAATGTTACTCTTAATTCCCCTGTTCTTCCTCCTACACTCCTCCTACGGTCCCCTCCTTCTTCCTTCTGTAGATGAAAATATTGTACTATGACTTAACGTTTCCCTCTTACCATGTTTCCTATATCACTATCATTTCACCGTTCAGTCAATTGTTCTACTCTTCCCACCTTACTTCCAAGCCACGCACCTCTTTTGTACACCTCGGAAATATTTCTCTTTCACATTTCCTTCTCTTATCTTCCAGCCTCATTATTTATTTATTTTTCCAGTGTTCGAATTCTTATTCCATATTTTTTTTTCAAATTAGGGCAGTTCGCTCTGTCTTTCTGTCTCTCTTTCTTCTTCTTCTTCCTCTTCTTCCTTTCTTCCTCTTCTTTTTTCTTCCTTTCTTACTCTTCCTCTTCTTTTTTTCTTCCTTTCTTACTCTTCTTCTTCTTCCTCCTTTCTTCCTCTTCTTCTTCTTCCTTTCTTTCTCTTCTTCTTCTTCTTCCTTCCTTCTTCTTCTTCTTCCTTTCTTCTTCTTCTTCTTCTTCTTCTTCTTCTTCTTCTTTTTCTTTTCTTCCTCTTCTACTTCCTTTCTTTCTCTTCTTCCTTTATTCCTTTTTTTTTTTTTATTTAAACATAGGTACATTATCACCCGAAGGCGCACTGCCGTGTGCAACCTATTTTAGGGGTGGAACACATCACACAAATATAAATATAAAGATATATACATATATATATACATTCTTTATGGACTTATGTTAATATTGTTAGCAGGGGGGTTGGGAACGAGCCCCTCCAGTGCTGTGCTGCTAACTTCACGTCCTGGGTATCCATCCCCCTGATATGAGGGACGGAGGACGCGAAGACGTTCCACAGTCTGGAGACTCGCCCCCAAAAGGTGCGCTGGTGTTGGCTGGAGCGGGAACGCGGCACTTCCACTGAGTCACCACTGGATAACACCGTTCTCCTGTCCCGCGAGGTGACTCTGGTGGGCAGCCGTAGTCCCGCCAAATGTGGCACACCCTGCACCTGTGCCTTGTGGAACACCACAAGGGCCGCCACGTCCCTGCGGTGTTCTAGCGTGTCGATGGGAGCCTCAGGATGGGCTGGGGCACCTGCTGCTTCCACCAGTCGCAGCGCCCGTCGCTGGATGCCGTCGAGGTTGCTGATGTGTGTGGCAGCACAGGACATCCAGGAGAGGGCGGCATACTCCAAATAAGGCCGTATCTGGGCCTTGTAGAGCAAGAGCCTCCCTCTCCTGTCGAGCAAGTTGGCCACCCTCCTCAAGGAGGAGACTCGGTGTGAGGCCTTAAGGGCAATGTGTTTGACGTGGCGGTCAAACCGCAGCCCTCGATCCATCTCTACCCCCAGAATCTTGACGGACTCCTGGAGTTCAAGAGAAAGGCCACCAAACCTTAGTCCTCCTTCCACTGCTGGCTCGGCAGCGCAGGATCGAGAAATTACCATTGCCTGTGTCTTCTCCGGAGCAAAGGTCACCTGCCAGCGTGCCCCCCACTCCTGTATCACCCCAAACTGTTGGTCCGAGAGGAGGTAATTGTCCTGGAGGTGGCGACGCACCACATCTGACACCACCCTCTCGAACACTTTCCCCACCACAGAGAACAGGGAGATGGGTCGATAATTTTTTGGGTCAGATCTGGAGCTCCTCTTGTGTACGGGAACTACCCGGGCCTCTTTCCACACTAAGGGCCAGGTATTTTTCCATAAGCAGGCAGAGAAGACTGTGGTGAGGGGTACAGCCAGCTCGCGGGCACATTGTTTCAAAACGTGCGGGCTGATGTTGTCGGGACCGGTAGCTTTTTGTACATCGAGCCCCTGCAGCAGACGCTCGACAAGCCCCTGCGTCACCTCCACTTTGGTTACAGTCTCTCTGCACTGCTGCTCCAGAAGAGGCGGTGACCTATCAGGGTCGTCCACCATCTTCCCGGCGAAAAGGGTGGCCAGCAGCTGGGCTTTGTCCTTGCTGCTGGTGGCCACCGTTCCGTCGGGCCTTGTGAGAGGAGGGACAGTGTCTTGACGGTTGAGACCCTGTCTGCCCTTAACAAGGGAACACCAAGTCTTGTTGCCCACTCCAGGGCCTCCTAGCTGGTGCCGCAGGTCCTCCTCCCACCTCCCTACGGCCCACCGGCAGGTCGTCACCATCCTCTTGCAGGCCGCACGATGTAGGTCTTTGTTGCGCCGAGTAGGACTCTGCTTGTAGCGGAGCCACGCAGAATACTTCGCCTCGGCGGCAACGCGGCAGCGGTAGCCAAACCAAAGCTGGTCCATTGGTCTGGCGACTAACTCATGATTGGGCACGTGTTGCTCCTGGAGCGCCAAGAGGCGGGAAGTGAAGGCTTGCACCTGTACCTCCGCTCCACCCTGCAGGATGGAAGGCCAGTCAGTCCTACGTAGGTCTCGGCGAAGGGAGCCCCAGTCTGCCCTATCCCATAGCCAGACTGTGCGAGTGGTGGCCTCGTCACGAGCCACACCCATGTCCACCTGGGTCAGGACAGCATGGTGGTCAGAGCTGCCCACGAGACCCAGCTGGTGGCAGCTGAGTGTGTCCTCCTCCAGATCGGATATGACGGGGTCCAGGGTCCCGCCCCGCTCATGAGTGGGGAAGGTCACATGGTCCTTCAGGCCCTGCACCGTCAGGAGGTTTTCGTAGGCGTCGCGCTCCAGGTGGTGCTTGAGGTCGCCCACAAGCAAGATGTGTTGGCAGCGGTGAGTCACAAGGAGGACATCTAGGGCCTCCTTGAGGTACAGGAGCGAGTCAGGCCCCTGCCGGGAGGGGCGGTACATGGCGCACAGCAGGAGGGCAGAGTGGTTGCCCAGCACTACCCGGAAGAACATCACCTCCAGCTGAGGCGGCGTATCCACGTCGAGTTGTTGTGCCTGCACTCCCTCCCTGAAGCAGACAGCCACTCCGCCTCCAGCTCTATCCTGTCGGTCTCTCCTGGCCCAGTGAGTGTAGCTACCTATTTTGCCGAACGATGGCTCCACCTCTCCGTTCAGCCAGGTCTCCGTCACCACAACTGCATCTGCATCGTGTCGTAGTACACAGTTGTGGGTTAGGTCTCCGATGTTCGTTCGGAGACCACGTACATTGGCGGAGATAACCTTGAATTGGTGGCGGTGGCGGTCGGGCCTTACCATGTTGAAGGGAGTTGTGGTCCGGCCTGAAGGGGTGTGACAGGGCTCAGTTGGGGATACCGAAGGCCGGGCGGGATCCATTGCCAGCCCTGGGTGTGGCCCCAGTTAACAGGCTGAGCTGAAAACGGGCGAGACTGCGGAAAGGGCTGCAAGTGTGGTGTTACTGATGGGGAGGCAGCGGCCAAGTATCCCCCTCCGCGAGGACCTACCGTAGCAGTCGCTCCTGCCTCAACTCAGCAGTCTTGGTGTGGCAGTCTTCAGTACTGTGGCCCTTTCGATTGCAGTACCTTCTTCTTCCTTTCTTCCTCTTCTTCTTCCTTTCTTTTTTTTTCTTCTTCTTTCTTTCTTCTTCCTCTTCTTTTTCTTCTTCTTCTTCTTCCTTTCTTCCTCCTCTTCTTCTTCTTCTTCTTCCTTTCTTCCTCTTCTTCTTCTTCGCTTTCTTTTTCCTTTCTTCCTCTTCTTCTTCTACTCTTTCCATTCTTCCTCTTCTTGTTCTTCTTGTTCTTTTTTCTTGTTCTTCATGCTTTCTTCCTCTTCTTCTTTTACTTCTTCTTCCTTTCTTCTTTTTCTTCTTCTTCTTCTTCTTTTTTCTTCCTTCCTTCCTTACTTCCTCTTCTTCATCTTCTTCCTTTCTTCCTCTTCTTCTTTTTTTCCTCTTCTTCTTCCTTTCTTTCTCTTCTTCTTCCTTCCTTTTCTTCTTCTTCTTCTTCTTCTTCTTCTTCTTTTCTTCCTCTTTTTCTTCCTTTCTTTTTTTCTTCCTTTCTTCTTTTCTTCTTGTTCATCTTCCTTTCTTCATTTCTTCTTCTTCTTCTACTTTCTTTCTTCCTTTCTTCTTCTTCTTTTTCGTGTCTTCCTTTCTTCTTCTTCTTCTTCTTCCTTTCTTCTTCTTCTTCCTCTCCCTTTCTTCCTTTCTTCTTCTTCCTTTTTTCATTTCTTCCTTTCTTCTTCCTTTCTTCCTCATCTTCTCCTTCTTCTTCATCTTCTTTTTCTTCTTCTTCTTCTTCCTTTTTTTTTTTTTTTACACAAATCAATACATAGTTAAAGAGTACGTTACAAAATATTTTTACATATAATGTATCACTTTACAGGCTAAAGGGAACATTTTTAGTGTTTCCTATCTAAAAGCCTAACTCTAAATGTTACTAACAATATTGTTACTCTGGTGCTTATGGCAACCAGACGTTCACACATTCCTTGAATTTCTGCAGATTCATTTTACTGAAGTCTATCTGTGCAGCAATTAAGGTGTTCCATAGTTTACCATAATGACGGACGTACTGGCGTTGATGGTGCCAAGTATGGCATCGACACTGAAATAATTCAGCAGGCATTAAAGTGACAACCAGGGTGGTCACTTGTGCCCGCCGCAGGGGCTGGCGGAGAGCTTGGAGATGCGGGATTCGCTGTTGCTGTATTTTGTACATCACAGCGAGGCCCGCTACGTCCCTGCGATGTTGAAGGGAGTGAAGCTTTGGCTCATTTCTGTCCCCACTGTCCTTTATGAGCCTCACTGTCCGAGCCTGTACCTTGTCCAGGAGGGAAAGATGCCTGCTCGCCGCTCCTCCCCAAGCAAGGCGCGAGTACTCCAGGGAGGAAAGAACTTGAGCCTTGTACAAAATCTCCAGGCCTTTGTCGTCAAGGAGCCACGACATCCTCCTGAGTGACGCCAGCCTACCCGAGGCCTCCCTGGCTAGACGCTCTATGTGGTGCCTGAAGGTCAGCGCGGAGTCATATGTGACCCCCAGTACATCCATCTCGTCTTGCTGCCGTATAGCTTGCCCCTCGAGGCTGAGTTGAAGGGGCGTCCTCGACCTTGAGATGAATGACATTTGTGTTTTGTTTGCGGCAAATTTTACTTGCCACTTGCTGCCCCACGACACAATGCGGTTCAGGGTTATGTTCATGTGGTCAGTCGTGTCAGTCTCCTCCCATGGACTGTAGCTCTGAGCCAGCGTGAGGTCATCAGCATAAGCTCTTACACTGGAGATTAAGTGCAGGAGGTCGTTTATGTAGATGTTCCAGAGCAGGGGGCCGAGACAGCTTCCCTGAGGAACACCTGCTCTTACTGCATGCTGTTCAGACTCCTGGCCATCAATGACCACTTTGAGATTCCTCCCTCTCAAGTAATCACCAAACCCATCCACACCTGCTGAACGGAGCTTTGCAAGGAGACCTGCATGCCACACCTTGTCAAAGGCCCCTTCGATGTCAGGGGCAACAACTGCAGTGGCCTTCCCTGCGTCCAGAGCAGCACTCCACTCCGAGGTGAGCAGCAGATGCAGGTCAGCGGCCGATCTGCCCGGCCTGAACCCAAACTGCCGGCCACACAGTAGGTGGTGCTTCTCAAGGTGCTCTGTGACTCTTGAAGCCACTATGGACTCGAGCACCTTGCTGAGCACAGGCAGCAGGGACACCGGACGATAGTTTTTAGCCACTGTTTTTTTTTTCATTTTTCTTGTGTACTGGCACAACACTAGCCACTTTCCAGATACTTGGCCACCTGCTGGTCCGTAAGCACTGGTTGAATATCGTAGAGAGTGGGCGAGCCAGCTCATCAGCACACTGGCGAAGAAGGCGTGGGCTAACGTTATCAGGACCCACTGCTTTTGTCACGTCAAGTTTTGAAAGCACTGCCTTCACTTCCACTTCACTCGTTGTGGCAAATTATAATTTTTCTTTCACTATGTTTGGTAGTGAGGGTGGAGGTCTTTTAGGGTTGGAGACGCACATCTTATCAGTGAAGTGCTTGGCCAAGAGGTTTGCTTTATCTCGGGCAGACTGCGCTATTGTGCCGTCATCCCGGTGGAGGGGAGGAATGGTGTTCCCCCTAGACACACCCTGTTGCTCCTTAACAAGACTCCACCAGCATTTGGAACCCACCTGGCCGCCCCGCAGCTTCCTCTTGAGATCTGTCACACATTGGTTAGAAGCCCAGTCTTGAGTAGCCCTCATGTGGTCGGTTGGCTCCCTGTGTCGCTGTCTGTTCCAGGCTGTGGGATGCCTCTTAAAGGCGAGCAAGGCATGGTACTTTGCGTCGGAGGCAGCTCGACATTCTGGCCCAAACCAGGGTTGGTCTGATGCCTTGGTTTGGTGTGTGGAGTGGGGCACCCAGCGGTCCTGCAGGGTGGGAAGCAGCTCGGTGAACTGCCCTACCTGCTGGTCAGTGTCTCCACATAACACATAATCCCAGTCAGTAGTTTTGAGGGAGGGTCGCATAGCCTGCCGATTTGCCTTTTCCCACCTCCACAGTGATCGAGTGTAGCACTCCTCACGCAGCCTCTTGAAACTAATCCTTGTGAGGACTGCCACATGGTCCGAAGTGCCCACAAAGTCTAGGGAAGAACACTGTTTAGTATCGGAGGGAAGGTCGGTCACGACTGGATCGAGGGATGATCCAGAGCGGTGGGTGGGAAAGGTGACATAGTTGTGCAAGTCGTGCACAACCATGAGTGTGTTAAATGCTTCGCGCACTGTGTTTTGGTTTAATTATATCACAATTATCACATTTTCACACTTATTTGCTACCATCACTGCGTCTATATTCACTGTCAGGTAGTCAATGAGTAAAGTGCCCTGTGACGGGGGGCGATAACACCCAACACACAATAAACCTTTCCCGTTTCTGTCTGTGACTTTTAACACTAGTAATTCAAGCTCTTCGGGCACAGGCTTGGCTGGTTCAATGACCTTAACATTGAGCGTTTCTTTGTTACAAAAGGCCACACCTTCACCTCGGGTCGATCGGTCCTTTCTTTGCCAGGCCAAATATCCGCGCACACGAGCATAATTCACTGGCACACTAACATCTAAGAAAGTTTCACACACAAAAACAATGTCAGCACGGTTTTTAATAATCACATTATGCGTGAGTTCACCGACGTTGGTGTGGAAACCTCTTAAGTTTGCCGACACCATTTTTACTTCACTAGTGGCCACCTTGGTGTAGTTGTGTGAGGTGTAGGGGAGAAGGACCAGGGGTGCTGAGGGATGTGAGTCCCTTGGGTCAGTGGCAGTGCTGGTCCACCTGACCTCACTGTGTGTGAGTGCGGTTGTTGTAGTTGCCAGGCGACAGTTTTCAGCGCATTCAGAGTCTCCTGGTTACTTTCCCTCACTGCCAACACTAGTTCTTGTTGTCTTTGGTCAGCTAATTTTTGTTTTGCAGTTTTGAGAGGAGTGAAAGCGGCCGTGGAAGTAATCACACACTTTTCTCGGGCACTGATCTCGGGTGTGGCCCCAGCGCTTGCACTGCGGACACTTCCGTGCCTGCTGCTGCTGCCTAGAATGTAGTTGTTGCCTCGGCTCAGCTGCAACTTCTCCAGAGGCGGCGTTACTTCCAACTGCCGGTTTTATCCTCCTCTGTAGGTGTCGAGAGTGAGGATGAGAGTTCTGAGCGGCTTGTTGAGGTCGACTTTCCCTTCCTTCCACACTCTCACTCTCACCACCACGAGCAGGTGCTGGTTGCTGCTCCTCAGCTGATTCAGGAGCAGGTTGTGGTGGATGTGGGGATGAGATAGTGGTGCTGGGTAGTAGAGGTGGAGGAGAGAGGTCGGTATCCACGACAGGTGTGTGCCCTCTGTCCTCCCTGGGGACGGTGAGTCCAGCTTCACGGTCAATGTTATGAGGTCTCGCTGTACACGCTACAGACCTCTGTTCAAAGTCCTCGCTGGCTCGTGTGGCCAGTAATGTGTCCACTATTGACAAGGTCTCCACTAACACACTCCTTTTATCCTCCAGGTCAATAGTTACTTGCCTGTAGTGTGTCAACTGTGCATTACTAGAGGCTAGTTTCTTCCGAGCTGTTCTTAACAAGGTCACTAGTTCCTCCTTCTGTAGGTCGTCTAAACCGTCCTCGTTGGCCTCTTCAGTCTAGGGACTCTGGGCTGTTGTATTGGTTGGGTGTGGGGCTGCCTCACTGGTGCGGCTGGTAAACGTCACTGAGTCGCTAATTCCTGCCAATCCACGGAGGTGTTCTGTGTTGCCACATTTAAACTCTGCCTCGCCACCCAAACAGCGTGCATGACATAAGTTAGGACAACTTTCTGCAACGCACTGCTTGTCTGACTGTAGATTTACCTTCCGCCCACACACTGCACACCAGAAAGCAGGCTTGTACCCACAAAGGCCTGTGGGTCTTTCAGTAAGACGTGGTAAACACTCCGTAACCATGCTTGTAGGGTGTTGGTGGAGTTGGGTGCAGTCAGCAGGTGATGGTAGTGGTGACAGCTGTGGCAAATCGCGGTGGACGTGGGTTGGGTAGGGTGAGGTCAGGTCAGGTCACCGCTTCTGTTAAGGGGGTGTGTGGGTGCAGCTTGGGGTAGATTCCCAGGGGATTTACATCCTCCGTGTAGAGGGGTACAGTATCAGGAGGACTGACACAGCACTGAATCTCCGCCGTTGCACTTTACTGTCACAACAATGAATGAATCCCCGTCAATGCACTGTACACTGTTACTGGAGGGCACCGGAGAGCACTGAGTACCGATGAGAGAACACCACAAAGGGGGTGAGCAGAACAAAGACGGAACTCGTCACTGTAACCCCTATGGCCGTGCAACACTGTTCACTATCACAACACTGTTCACTATCACAACACTGTCTGCAGATGAGATGAAACCACGTGCAAATTCTATCCACAGCTACGGAGCGACCTGTGGATACGTCCTCTCTCTACGACCTCTGACCTGACTCTTCTTCCTTTCTTTTTTTTTTCTTCTTCTTCTTCCTTTCTTCTTCCTTTCTTCTTCTTCTTCTTCTTCTTCTTCTTCTTCTTCTTCTTCTTCTTCTTCTTCCTCGTCTTCCTTTCCTCTTCTTCTTCTTCCTCCTTTCCTCTTCCTCTTCTTCCTTTCCTCTTCTTCTTCTTCTTCTTCTTCTTATATATACATATATATATATATATATATATATATATATATATATATATATATATATATATATATATATATATATATATATATATATATATATATAGACACACACACACACATATACACACGAACAGATAGATGTATAGACGGATGGATATCGAGAATGTTGGGAGCTTCTCCACAGCCATGGGGATGCGTCCAGCATTCTCGACCATTTCTTAAGCTCCAACTCTTCAGCATATTCCATCAGTCTGTTCTCAAATCACAATCTTATTCCCGTATTTTGTCGTGTCGTTACAATATCGCTTCTGGACTCAGCAATCCTGAGATACTTCTGTCACTACAATTCTGTTAAGTGGAAGAACATGAGATGCTACTTATATGATTTTCTCTGAATTAACTATTGCTTCCATGACACTGATCCTTCTCTTTGTGGGGAGCTCTTCACTAAAGTGATTGTGTCCAGCATGGAAATTTACATTCCCAATACTTCCTCTAATCACAAAACTCATAACATAAACCTTGGTTTAACTTCTGCTGTCCAGGGTAGATAAGTGATGGACAAAGGATACATTAGTCTTTCATATTCTTAACTTCATATCCTTTTGTATTTCCGCTCGAAATCAGGCCAGATCTGCTCTGTAACTTGCTTAAAACCTTTGCATCAACAGAAAATGTTAAAATTTAATTTAGTCAGTTAATCTTCTGGCGACTTTAGGCATGTAGCCGAAAAAGACCAGCATTTTTCCTCTATTTTTCCCTCTTGTATTTCATTCAGATAGCTCCAGTGCCATCTCCATTATTCCTATTGTCATACCTTTGCTAACACCACCACGCTGGATGACTCAGGACTTGCTCCTCCCTTATGCTCCTATTCTGATTATATCATGTTTGTAAAAGTTTTTCGCAATCTTTTCTATGCAGTAACTTGCCGTGATCAAAAGGCTAATGGTCCTGACGTAGCCTCTCTTGTTGTTTTTTCCCTAACTCTGCTTCTGTATTCACTTCTAACCCACTTACATTTTTTTTCCTGTCCTTGTCTATGACATTCATGTTTCCTTCCTGGTGGAAGCCTGCCTACTTCTAACCTGACCCTAAGAAAGGTGTCTACTCTATTCCTTCGAATAAGAGACCTATTTTTTTTAATTTTTTTTTTGTCTTTGTCAAGCTTTTTGACAGTCAACATTAAATAAAATAAAAAAAAATATCTACGTACCTAAATTCTTTATTATAGCCGTCACTATGAATCCAGCAAAAGGTGATGCACTAGCGCCCTTCCAGCTTTCCTTACTGAATTTAGGCCATTCTCTGTTAAGGATTTCAATGACACTTGTTATTTCATTAATCTTTTTTTTTTTTTCATATAGTCTGGCACATTTTCGTTTCTGTCCGTTCCATACATATAGCTGTGGTGGAAGACGGACATTGTTTTCCTCCTAAACCCATCAACAGCGGTGTTCTACAGAGCTTTGTCCTACCACCCATCTTACTTCTATTACTCATAAATTATCTTATTAGTCAAACTTGTCCTATCCACTGTTATGCTGGTGATTTTACTATGTACTCGTCAACATAATTTCCCAGACACCAAACTCAGCAGGAGTTATGTAAACAATGTTCGCTGAGAAGCCACAAATCACCTAACTTCTGATATTTCTGTAATCATTTTTGAATGAGAAGGATAAATCTTGAGTTGTTCATTACCTCAATTCAGTTAAACTCAATTCCTTAATATATCTCCTCGACACAATCTTCGAGCCATCTCTCCTTTTTCAGTGACATTCAACTTTCTCCTTTTTCTACATATACATATACAATATACTTGGACTGTTCTTCACTAACAAGCTTAACTAGAAGTTTCATATCTCTTCTCTTGCTAAAATAGGTTTCATAAAATTTGTAGTGTGCTATCTCTGCAAATTTTATTTTTTTTTTTCTCCCATTCGCGCACCTTATACATGGACATAGTTCATACACGTATACTGCTAGCACATATAAGGTGGTTCAACTCACACAGCCCCTCTAAAACAGGGTCAAAAGCTTTCAATCTAATCGACTTCTCCTTTGTAACAGATTGTCTTCATTACCTCATTCAACTCCACAGTTGTATCATTTACTATCATCTAGCATTTTCTCCATGGTTACTGCTTTTCCGAAATTTCTAACTGCGTGCCTTCTCCACTCCCTCGGTACAAGACTTTCTACTTACTCTCATCACCATGCTATCCACCTTGCTAATGCAAAAACTAATTAATACCTTCACTTTTTCATACCTCTTATTGGTAAACTCTCAAACTCTCTTCATTTTCCTGTACTTTCCCTTGCCTATGATGTAAAACACTAAAAAAAAAAAAAAAGAGTACTAAGACAACTCAAAAATGGCTTTTCTCCCTGATGTTCTACACCTGCTTCCATTGGGAGCACCATTTATGAACAACTTTTTTTTCTTCGACGCTCTTCCTAGCGAATGAATAAAGAAGTAAAGAAATAGAGAGAAATAGAGAGAGAGAGAGAGAGAGAGAGAGAGAGAGAGAGAGAGAGAGAGAGAGAGAGAGAGAGAGAGAGAGAGAGAGAGAGAGAGAGACGGATGTATAAAATTTTTATTTGTGTTCGACAAATAACTGACGAATTAAATTGAAATAATGTCTATTGTTTCATTCCAACAGATTACACGTGAAATTTTTGTCATAAAAGCCAAATTTTAATGGAGGTATTGCCAGTGATAAAATGTGAAGTAATTATTTTCAGTATACTCATACTTTATGATCCACCAGGCCGCTCAATGTTCACTGGCCACAGTAATCATTCTTGTGTTTACAGACTGGTCTCTCTCTCTCTCTCTCTCTCTCTCTCTCTCTCTCTCTCTCTCTCTCTCTCTCTCTCTCTCTCTCTCTCTCTCTCTCTCCTTTATTCACGTGACTTGGCTCCAATATCCCCATAACTTTCTTCCTCTCTATTGTTACGAAATTCACGCGATCGACCTTAATTATGTCACGATACACACACAAAAATGGACATGAAAGCGACAAGATATGAATATTTTAGGACATGTAGCTATGACTCATGTAGGTACGCGTGTTGCAACTAAAAGTACCCTCGAGGGAAGGGAATATCAAAGCCAGGTACAAAGTAGTAGCCTTCTGCTCATGTCCGTCTCTGCGCCAAGTCTTTTGTCAGGCCCATTACAAAATCTAATAAACCACTCCGCAGAATCACACAAAGGAATGTCTGATCCAGTCTCGGTGATCAACAATACATCGTAACTGCGTGCGCACAGTGACGATATATGATAGTAAATAACGCTTTGACATTTTTGTTGTTGTTGTTGTTTTAATGTTTTAACCTAACCTCTGGCCTTGATTTCTTCCCACTACAAGAAAATGCATTATTCCTCTTGCATGCATATATCCATTTTCTTTATCTAATAAAAACACATATCCTTCATTAATACATTTTATACTCAATGTTTCTTGCTGTTTTCTTTCTGTTTACTTTCTTACCAAGAATGAAATGCCATAGAGCCTGAGAGAGAACATGGGAATGGTAACTATCAGAGTGGACAAGACAAAGGTTGAAAACAAAATACGGAGGTGAACAATACGGAAGCGGTTTTCAAGAGTCGAAGGGGCTGTAGTTACAAACAGAAAAAAGAAAGGTACTTGTATAAGGAAGGCGGACGAAGAGGAAAAGGAAGAGGACGAGGAAGAGGAGGAAGAGAGGGAGGAAAAGAACATATACAAGGTTTAAAAATGAAGACAAGTATATAAAATAGATAAGAGAGAGAGAGAGAGAGAGAGAGAGAGAGAGAGAGAGAGAGAGAGAGAGAGAGAGAGAGAGAGAGAGAGAGAGAGAGAGAGAGAGAGAGACAGCATCCTGATATTTCTGACGCCAAGTCTCGAAGATTCAGGGAACGAACCTATTTTTTTTATTTTTTTATTTTTTTTAAAACAAAGCTGAAGAATATCAAAATAAAAAAAAAATACCTTGTGACTTCATTCCTGAGTATCTTAAATATTTCCAGTTTGCTACGTACATATTCGTAAAAAAAATAAATACTGGCAAAAGGAATTATGCATTTATTTATTTATTTACTTTTTTTTACTTAAAAAAAAAAAAACTTCCAAATCCAGATATGTAAATATTAAGATTTGATTTTTTTTTCCTTCTCCATTGTGCTGCAGTCCTCCATTATTCACAGGATGCACTGGACCCAAACCCTGTACGTACATTATATACGTAAGTCTGATGACCGAGAACTCAGCATTATCACCAAACTATTCGTTATTTGAACTGTGCACTTATTTTCTTATTTGTTTACTTATTACATATATATATATATATATATATATATATATATATATATATATATATATATATATATATATATATATATATATATATATATATATATATATATATATATATATATATATATATATATATTTTTTTTTTTTTTTTTATTTTTTTTTATGTAGGAAGGATACTGGCCAAGGGCAACAAAAATCTAATAAAAAAAAATGCCCACTGAAATGCCAGTCCCTAAAAGGGTCAAAGCAGTGGTCAAAAATTGGTGGATAAGTGTCTTGAAACCTCCCTCTTGAAGGAATTCAAGTCATAGGAAGGTGGAAATACAGAAGCAGGCAAGAAGTTCCAGAGTTTACCAGAGAAAGGGATGAATGATTGAGAATACTGGTTAACTCTTGCGTTAGAGAGGTGGACAGAATAGGAGTGAGAGAAAGAAGAAAGTCTTGTGCAGCGAGGCCGCAGAAGGAGGGGAGGCATGCAGTTAGCAAGATCAGAAGAGCAGTTAGCATGAAAATAGCGGTAGAAGACAGCTAGAGATGCAACATTGCGGCGGTGAGAGAGAGGCTGAAGACAGTCAGTTAGAGGAGAGGAGTTGATGAGACGAAAAGCTTTTGATTCCACCCTGTCTAGAACAGCAGTATGAGTGGAACCCCCCCAGACATGTGAAGCATACTCCATACATGGACGGATAAGGCCCTTGTACAGAGTTAGCAGCTGGGGGGGTGAGAAAAACTGGCGGAGACGTCTCAGAACACCTAACTTCATAGAAGCTGTTTTAGCTAGAGATGAGATGTGAAGTTTCCAGTTCAGATTATAGGTAAAGGACAGACCGAGGATGTTCAGTGTAGAAGAGGGGGACAGTTGAGTGTCATTGAAGAAGAGGGGATAGTTGTCTGGAAGATTGTGTCGAGTTGATAGATGGAGGAATTGAGTTTTTGAGGCATTGAACAATACCAAGTTTGATCTGCCCCAATCAGAAATTTTAGAAAGATCAGAAGTCAGGCGTTCTGTGGCTTCCCTGCGTGATATGTTTACCTCCTGAAGGGTTGGACGTCTATGAAAAGACGTGGAAAAGTGCAGGGTGGTATCATCAGCATAGGAGTGGATAGGACAAGAAGTTTGGTTTAGAAGATCATTAATGAATAATAAGAAGAGAGTGGGTGACAGGACAGAACCCTGAGGAACACCACTGTTAATAGATTTAGGAGAAGAACAGTGACCGTCTACCACAGCAGCAATAGAACGGTCAGAAAGGAAACTTGAGATGAAGTTACAGAGAGAAGGATAGAAACCGTAGGAGGGTAGTTTGGAAATCAAAGCTTTGTGCCAGACTCTATCAAAGGCTTTTGATATGTCCAAGGCAACAGCAAAAGTTTCACCAAAGTCTCTAAAAGAGGATGACCAAGACTCAGTAAGGAAAGCCAGAAGATCACCAGTAGAGCGGCCTTGACGGAACCCATACTGGCGATCAGATAGAAGGTTGTGAAGTGATAGATGTTTAAGAATCTTCCTGTTGAGGATAGATTCAAAAACTTTAGATAAGCAGGAAATTAAAGCAATAGGACGGTAGTTTGAGGGATTAGAGCGGTCACCCTTTTTAGGAACAGGTTGAATATAGGCAAACTTCCAGCAAGAAGGAAAGGTAGATGTTGACAGACAGAGCTGAAAGAGTTTGACTAGGCAAGGTGCAAGCACGGAGGCACAGTTTCGGAGAACAATAGGAGGGACTCCATCAGGTCCATAAGCCTTCTGAGGGTTTAGGCCAGCGAGGGCATGGAAAACATCATTACGAAGAATTTTAATACGAGGCATGAAGTAGTCAGAGGGTGGAGGAGAGGGAGGAACAAGCCCAGAATCGTCCAAGGTAGAGTTTTTAGCAAAGGTTTGAGCAAGGAGTTCAGCTTTAGAAATAGATGTGATAGCAGTGGTGCCATCTGGTTGAAGTAGAGGAGGGAAAGAAGAAGAAGCAAAGTTATTGGAGATATTTTTGGCTAGATGCCAGAAATCACGAGGGGAGTTAGATCTTGAAAGTTTTTGACATTTTCTGTTAATGAAGGAGTTTTTGGCTAGTTGGAGAACAGACTTGGCATGGTTCCGGGCAGAAATATAAAGTGCATGAGATTCTGGTGAAGGAAGGCTTAAGTACCTTTTGTGGGCCACCTCTCTATCATGTATAGCACGAGAACAAGCTGTGTTAAACCAAGGTTTAGAAGGTTTAGGACGAGAAAAAGAGTGAGGAATGTACGCCTCCATGCCAGACACTATCACCTCTGTTATGCGCTCAGCACACAAAGACGGGTCTCTGACACGGAAGCAGTAGTCATTCCAAGGAAAATCAGCAAAATACCGCCTCAGGTCCCCCCAACTAGCAGAGGCAAAACGCCAGAGGCACCTTCGCTTAGGGGGATCCTGAGGAGGGATTGAAGTGATAGGACAAGATAAAGATATGAGATTGTGATCGGAGGAGCCCAACGGAGAAGAAAGGGTGACAGCATAAGCAGAAGGATTAGAGGTCAGGAAAAGGTCAAGGATGTTGGGCGTATCTCCAAGACGGTCAGGAATACGAGTAGGGTGTTGCACCAATTGCTCTAGGTCATGGAGGATAGCAAAGTTGTAGGCTAGTTCACCAGGATGGTCAGTGAAGGGAGAGGAAAGCCAAAGCTGGTGGTGAACATTGAAGTCTCCAAGAATGGAGATCTCTGCAAAAGGGAAAAAAAAAAATATACTCGTATATATATATATATATATATATATATATATATATATATATATATATATATATATATATATATATATATATATATATATATATATATATATATATATATTTTGTCACACGCCTCTTATAAGATAAACGCATTACAGTATCTTCAAGAAACATTAAATAACCTATTTTTAGATCTAACAACTTCGAGTTCCTGTCACTCACTAGACGGACGAACAAAAAAAAAGTATGTACGTTCTCGTATAACACAACAGATTGTTTTTCATTTCTTGTTAATTACCACTTGGAGAAAGGGTTGTCCTGGAAACTTTACGGAGACAATACCATCCAAAACACACACACACACACACACACACACACACAGAGACGCGCGCGCGGGCCCTTGTTAGAAGTTGCCTACATTCTGCAAGTTCATTGGAGAAGTGACCGTCCCAGCTCTTCAAATTACCGGCGTATATATAGTTATGATATCGTGTCTTTCTGAAGGCTTTGGTTTATCTTTTTGCTCAAAATCATCTTTCCGATAGTCAGAATGGATTTCGTAAAGAACTATCCATTGACAACCTTCTCATCTTCCTTACTGAGTCTTCGTCATCTGTACTCCGGGATTTCGATGAAACTTTTGCTCCTACTTAAGACATTTAGAGTTTTCGACAGAGTCAGGCATACTTTTGCATTTAAAGTAAGTTGATTTTAATTTCAAAAATTTTCTTTTTAAAAATCGGTTATGTAGAGGGCATTTTTTCATATATATATATATATATATATATATATATATATATATATATATATATATATATATATATATATATATATATATATATATATATATATATATATATATATATATATATATATATATATATATATATATATATATATATATATATATATATCACATGTGATGGGAAATGTGAGATGGATATAAAGAAGAGAATAGTACTTGCAAAGAATACATTTGACAAGATTAAAAACTTGGTGACGAATGTTAAAGTATCAATGGGTACAAGAAGAAGGTTTGTGAAATGTTTTATATGGTCGGTTTTGTTGTACGGCTGTGAGTCCTGGACATTGAGAAAGGCAGATGAACAAAAACTTCAAGCATCTGAGATGTGGTTCTGGAGGAGCAGCTGAGATGGGGTTCTGGAGGAGGATGCTTAAGATATCTTGGACAGAAAGAAGAACAAATGAAGAAGTGTTGCAAGGGGTGGGTGTTGGAAGAGAGTTGATGAGTACGGTTAGGAGTAGATAGATGCGCTTCCTGGGCCATGTTATGAGAAGAGAGGGACTGGAACATCTATCTCTAACTGGTAAAATAGAAGGCAAGAGACCACAAGGAAGACCAAGACAGAAGTACATGGATGGACTGGTGCGAGTGACTGGAGGAGGAATGTCTGCAGCTCAGTTGATACAAGTAACTAGAGACAGGGAGCAGTGGCAAACCATGGTTGGCGACGTCCTACAGGATATGGCACGTCAGTAAGTATATATATATATATATATATATATATATATATATATATATATATATATATATATATATATATATATATATATATATATATATATATATATATATATATATATTGCTACGACTTGATCCATAGTAATCAAATGGGTAAACGTTACACTAGAGTCAACCACAACTGACAGGCTAACAACTAGGTTACTCCACCTCGCAACAAACCAGGTTCTATGCAAGAAGGGGGTACTTGAAACAGTTTTTTTTTTTTTTTTTAGTATAATAAAACCAAAGCAGAACAATTCATATAAACCTGTTAGTGTGAGCAGGATTGACCGACACCAGCAAAACAAATGATCAAATGAGGTAACAAGTTTATATCCTAGGCAAAAACGCAACACAGGAGCATGGGAAAGATACGTAATTCTCCGAGCAGTGGTGGGAATAATTGAAATAACAATAAGCAATGTGGAATAGCGAGTACAAGTAAGAAGAGAATGTACATATGAATACTTACCAGCTCTCAGCCCACAGACGACTTTGTATCACCAAGCCCAGCGAATTGACATGAGCGGAGCGCTGCCCTGTTATTTTCGAACAGCTTCGAAAGGGTTCATGAAACTGGCGAAACACAGGACTCGACTCGCTGGTTACGAACCAATGAACGAACTAGCAAACAAATACTAATAAGGAATGATGTAACTAACATGCACTTCAATACTTCAGTAGCAAGAACTTAACAATATATATATATATATATATATATATATATATATATATATATATATATATATATATATATATATATATATATATATATATATATATATATATATATATATATATATATATAATCATTAGAAAATAATACAACTTACGTACCTATTAACAACAAGGACTTCCTCTAACACTGCGTGCAGCAGTTAAGTTTCCAGTGAAGTAAATGAAGTTTTTCATCTTCATTGCCTGAAAATAAGTCAAAATTATAAATACAAGTCTTGACAGGTTCATGAGAGTAGGCTAATATTTTATTTATTTTCCTCTTAAAAGTAAACGGTATTGTGAATTTTTGCAAGGAGACGCTGCCCTATATGTACTCAGAGTGAATGGAGAAGTGAGGCTGATAGGAGTATACGGTTACATAATATGTAAAAGTTTATTATGTCTCCACACATAAATATTAAAAAGAAAAGAAAAACGGGAAATGTATGGGTAAAAACTGTTATCTGTTAACAACTGCCAGACAGCATTACAAGGAGCATCATAGACAAAAACACAGTAGCATACCTACCCGTGAACCTGATTCAGATTACTGAGGAAAGATACGTTTTCAAATGATGAAGCACTACAAGATAAGGTTTCTATTTTGTAAAACTTATAAAAAAAAATAATAGCTGTATGTAAGTAGCTTTATAATAGACGTATGAAATGTTAAAAATAGTTTTCGAAGAGTAATTTATTCATTTATAAACGTTTTTCAAAAGAAAATAATAAGAAAAACAGTATACAGAGAGATGTAGACGATTAGTGAAATGGTTGCTGCCAATTTATATTCTAAATTCAGTAATACTTTCAATGAACACAAGTTTTGATTAATTTCACTGACTGTCTTCTGTACGGACTGACACCTTCAGAAGGCATTTCTTTTCTATGATTTGTTTGTTCTACACCAGTCTCTCTTTTATAAAAAAAAAAAAAACAGTTAATTAAAATATTTAAAAGAAAAAAATGAAAGATTGTATCAGCAAAGGGTGCAGGAAGTGAGTCTTTGTTATACAGTGCACTGGTGATGGCTGCCCGTGATAGTTGTGTGTGTAGACGCTATGTATTCATCTCGCCGAAACATTCATTGGGTCACAAACGTTTTACAATAACATTCAATGGCTGGAAAACAAACAATGATCAAGGCAGCTCAGCTTAGACCTAGCAGGCCGTTACAATAATCCGCATACTACTTCTGCGTCTCTGATTATTCAGAATTTTCTCAGTTAATGGGGCCTTAGCCACTAATCCCACATTTTCCTTCTTTCTTTCTTTCTTTTTTTTTTTTTTGCATTCTCACAAATATCTTTATATTTAAAAATGTTTAGTATATACTCGTGTGTGGTTAATAGCTTATGTTTTAAAATACCTTTGAAAATACAAATATAGAAATTATGCCAACAAAAATTAAAATCTTCACTCTACTGGATTTTATTGCCATTGCGGCGGATAGGAAATCTCCGTATTACACGTGACTGATACATTTACTTTCCATGGATTTTCAAATAAGTTATTCAATTCACAAAGGAGAGTGAATGACTGGAGGAACTGTGAGCCGATTCCCTCACTTCAAATATGAAGCTGAGCCGATTCCCTCACTTCAGATGTGAAGCGCAGCATGTACAGAGCACAAAGCAACACAACGGAAGCACCTGAGAAGTGGGAAATATTACCGATGACTCTCTTTGCGTTTCTTACATCATTCTTAGATCTTCATCGTAACCTTTCATTCTAGTGCATTTATTCTGTTCTGGAAGGATGGTTACTGACGTCTTGAAGAACATATTTATCATAGTGATCAACGAATATCAGTTTCATCAGCAACACCTCATAGTTATTAGATTAACTTTATTTTTCATTTTTTGGAACTTCTGTAAGATTGAATGTTGTGAGCAATATTCGCTACTGGCGTATGAGTCACATTTATATTGATATGCTAATTCAATCAAGAAAAACTAATTCATCACCTTTACTCGTGGCTAGAATAAAGTAATATTGGATAAATCAAAATCTTGGTCTGTAAATATCCTAATGAGTAAAGATATTAATATTATATTTACATGTTTTCGCGCAGTAAAAAGGTAATGTAGCTTTAGATATGATAGCAATGAAAAAAAAAAATGGTAATATAAGAATTTTTAAAAGTACTCTTGTATGTTAAAATCAAGTCGCATTATATCCATATCAGCCCACATGCTGCCCACTCTGCCACCTGTTTTGGCCTTCACCTTGTGCTTTGGGCTTTCTTCTGGCTATCTACTGTTGCTGCACTGCACTGTGGCTTTCTCGAAACTTTCTCTGCTAGCTATCCTGTTGGGCCGTCCTCCGCTACACTACCCCGCGTGCGCTGCTTTCTCTCATGGCCGCAGGTAGCTCCTACTACCTGCAGTTGGTGTTTTTGCTGTCCGTACTGGGCTTTCTGCTCGTGATTTATACCTGCCACGTCCGTCCATACTCGTCGTACATCACACCTACTTCTGCCGTGCCTTCTGCTGTTACTGTGAGCCCCAGGCTGGGCTTTTTCTCCTGCCCGTCTGCATAGTTTCGCTATGCTGTTCTGACTTGGCTGGTGCTGCTTATCACCGCCATTATTCCTGCTGCCTGCTCCTGCTGCTGTGTATCCTGTCTGGTCAGGCTTCTTTCCTGCCTGCCTGATACAAGTCAGCTTACTCTACTCTGCGCCTGGCTGTTGTGTCAGCCTTTGTGTATCCTGCCAGCCAGTATTGTCGCTATCTTCCCCGCTGTCTACGGCTTTGGGCTACGATTTGGTGTTGCATTAGAGTTTTGCCAGTGCAGTTATTTTTTTTCCAATCTTTACGGCAAAGGACGCCATTTCTTCTTTCAGACCCTGGCCTATGATTCGCTGTTTTGACGTCATAGATAGTATGAGGCTTGTGATTAACCATTGTCCCCACTGTTTTGACGTCACGGCTGTGTGAGCCTTGTGATTGGCCAATCTGTGCTCGCTGTTCTGATGTCATAGCCGTGTGAGTCTTATGATTGGACAGTGCTTGCTTGCTGTTTTGACATCAGAGACATGTGAGCCTTGTGATTGGCCAATACGTGCTCGCCTCTCTGACGTCACGACTGTGTGAACCTTATGATTGGCCAGTGTGTTCGCTTTTCTGACGTCATGACTGTGTGAACCTTGTGATTGGCCAGTGTATGCTCGCTGTTCTGACGTCAAGGATGTGTGAGACTTATGACTGGCCAGTGTGCGCTCGCTGTTCTGGCGTCACGGATGTGTGAACTTTGTGACTGGCTAATGCATATGTCACATGATTTTCTGTCTCTGTGATTGGTTTCGGCAGTAATCTTTCGCGCTCTGCTGCTAGCGTCTCCTGCTTAGTTTTTCAGTGGCTGAATACTATGCTATGAAGTAATCACTTGCCATAATTTTTCGTATCTTACACAGGTAAGCACAAATTACACATTTTTTACATGTCTTTCACGTTCTTCTTCTTATTATTGTCTTTTGTTCAGTCAGTACAAACTCGCATACATTTACGTATTTGTTTTATTTCTATTACTTGTGACCTGCGAGATGCGGCCAAGCCATGTTCCGGTCACAGACAGTCACGCGCGGCGTTCCACTCTCCATGCGGCGTAACCTGATGCCAACCTTGACGTTGGACCTGACCCGGCCTCTCGGGCAGTGAGCTCAGTCTTAAGCTTGCCTGGAGCCATGCCGGATGCACGTCTGCGCGCTATATCTCTGCACATTACCAGCTTTTATTCAATATACGGCAGCCTTCCACAACGTGTTTTCCTTTACTCACGGAAACACATGAACACTACTACAACAAATTATCTAGTACATTATGGCCTCAGATGTTTGGAGTGTCAGATCTTCCTCCTTCCTTACAAAGCTGTCAATTGCATTTGCTTCCCTTTACATGAGCATTTAATACTCCAGTAAATTGATCACAACAGTTCAGTGCTTACGGCATTATGAAAAAGAAATGTTAAATGCGAAAGGATAAAACCTATTTCATTACTTTCAATATATACATTTGATGTTCTTTGAAGTTATCATAAGAGTTAATAAAATATTGAAAGTATTTAGAAATAAAAATAAAAATTCACAGAAGTCATAACAAATGAGTAATAACTTTGCTTCCGATTTTCTTGCATCGTTATCTAATTTTAATTTAATTATTCATTTGTATGTTATTTGTTTTCATTTTGATAACTGCATTCTTTTAATATCTTTTATCTCCAAAACATTTTACTACACAGCTCTGTACTTTATTTTGGTTCTATTCACACACAATGAGACTCCCCTGAAAGAGTCCAGAAAAAAAAAAAAAAGTCAAAAATAATCCTCGGCTCAACTTACACAGCTTACGTGAACTAGTCCTGACGTCTCAGAGGCATTGATCACAAACCATTACAAAAATTAGCCTCTGATTTCACTTAAGGTACAAATACAACCTGCTAATTTTTTTCTCTCCTCCCGCATCCCCTTATATCCCACCAGAAACCATCATATAAACCAGGTGGTTTATATAACCATCCCATCCCACTCAAGCCTATTCACAAATACAAAATTCAATCCTATCCCCTCAATAGTACAAGCCCTTAACAACGCCTCCTCCAAGACAGTAACCTAAGTAAACCAACCATTGCCATAATACTGTCATCCTTCACTGGAACAACTTTAGAACTGATATGATACTGATCGGATAGACTTAAGTGGACGTGTTTTTGCGTTACAAGCATGTTAAGTGACTTGGGAGGCTAGTTTTTAGATATTTCTTGGAATGAGAATTGTCTCTGTTTCCGAAATCCATCGCTGTGTGCGGAGAGCATGAGGTGATTGCGTCTTACAAGGAGGCACATATTCCACATAATCTCTCTAATCTCCAAGCTCTCATGTTGTCCAGGATAGAGAGGCAATTTAGAGACGGGGCATTGGTCTTCCATCCTTTTAAACTCATGTTTTTTTTTTTTTTTTTTTTTATGTTTTGTCCGACATCATGTCAAATATATTGTTTACCAGGAAATTGCCCCCTAAAAAAAAAGTAAATAAAAAAAAAAAAAACATCGATAAGAAATGTGAAAATCAATCTTCTCGCGACTTCTGGTATCTAGCCAAGAAACATCGCCAACATTTTTTCTCCTTTATCTTTCCCTCTCTCACTTAGATACATATGGCTCCAGTGTCATCTCCTCTATCTCTAAATCTTAACGATTTTATGATATTTGCAGATAACTGAATGTGTGACGCTGAATTAGTTCTACTTTCACCGACTGATACTGAACTTTTTTTGTAATTATGTTTTCTATGCCGTCTCTGACACAGATCCTTAGCACGGTCCTGATGGAATCACTTCTACGGTTCTTTAGTTAAGTAGTGCTTCCGCGCTAGCTCCTTGTCTGATCAAACTTTTTTCATTTTTCCTTTTTTCACATTTCCTTCTAGCTGAAAGTTTGCCTACAATCAACTACTTAACTAGAGTTTTTGCGTCTATCCTTTCCATACAAATCTTTATCATCCTTTCTCAAACTGTTTTGTGAACATTTTGGTGTAGCCTTAGACATTAAAAACTTTTGATGACGTCTTTAAATTCTAAGCCTCCATTATACGGTTTATGTATATTCATCTACCTGAAACTTTATTTCACCTGTTTTCTTTTAGGCTGTTATGTCGCTGCAGTAGTAGATGGCCATTGTTTTCCGAAACCCATTAACAATGATATTCCACAGAGTTCTGTTCAATCCACTCGTCCTATCATTCATAAATAATTTTCTCAAACTTCTTTTCCTATCGCTTTTTTACTTTAATGATTCTACTCTAAGTTTCTCGGCGTCATTTCCTCGACATTCAATCCAATAGGAATTAAACAGCGAAGCCACAATACTCTTAACTTCCGATATTTCTATAATTTCTGAATGGTGCTGGGCAATCATTTTGTTGTTCGGTTCCTCAAAAAAAATATTCTATTCCTTCAGCCATGCACTCGCTGGAACCTTCTTGACAAATATCATATTTTGTTTATTTTTTTCAGTAACAATCAACTGCCTCCCTCTTCCCTTCTTTAAGTTTTACATCTCATCTCTTGTTAAAACAGCTTCAATAAAATTTAGTGCTTTATACCGTCTCTACCAGTTACTTTCCTCCTTTCAGCTACTAGCTCTTTACAAAAGCCATATGTGACTCTGTATGGCGAACTCATTGTTTTTTGGGAAGGTAAAACTCATATACCTTTTCTAAGTATGATAAAAAAAAATCAAAAGGTGTACGTATCAGTAATCCGTCTCCCATAACAGACGGTCTAGAATTTCTCATCCATCGCGGCAATGTTGTTTCCCTTACAGTCTCCTAACGTTATTTCCATGGTTACTGGTTTTCTAAACTGCCTGCCTCCTCTTCCCCGGATACGCTCCACACAACTATTGATATACTCTCGCTTTTATCCTCATATTTCATTAATGTAAGACCTAACTAGTATCTTCATTTAATCATCTTTTTTTTTTCATCAAAGAACTTTGAAATTCTGCATATTTCCGTTTTTTTTCTCCTTTCTGCGACTCAGTTTTGAAAAGGGGAGGATTAAAACACCTCAAGAATTCAATTCCTGACTAGTAGTATAGTATAGTAGTAGTTTTATATATATATATATATATATATATATATATATATATATATATATATATATATATATATATATATATATATATATATATATATATATATATATATATATATATATATATATATATATATATATATATATATATATATATATATATATATATATATATATATATATATATATATATATATATATATATATATATATATATATATATATATATATATATATATATATATATATATATATATATATATATATATATATATATATATATATATATATATATGCTTCTTTGTAACAGTTTGAAAGCCCAAGCATAATAAATTCAGAAAACATGAAACAATACTTACTACATTCTCATCTCGACTGTTTTTTTTTTCGAGTGATACGGGTTTTCCTGTCTGGAAGACCATGGCAGGCTCTTAACTTGCCCTTGTTCTTGCTGACAAATGATACAGTGACGGGAAGTAAAAACATTTCTTAGTAATTAACGCATTTGTGCAGGCCGGACATTTTCTGAGATATTATACGCAACATACCGCGGCGGATGGCACTCTGGTCTCCGACGTTAAGGAACGTTACGAAGACTTCTATTCCTTAGAAAGAAAAACTAATTAATTAAGATCTTCCGTGCAGTAAGACTTCCTCGTACTCTCCATTCTCCCAGTGCTCTTCCTCTTTCTACTCCTCAACGTCCTATCCGCCCCCTCCCCCCAACAGCTGCTGCCGACCATGTACCTTACACACTATGCGAGGAGGTACGTAGTAGTCGTGTTAGTAAAGGAGGAATGCTGTTTCCTAGTCTCGCGTGCGTTCACACTACTGTAAACTTAAAATGTGTCGTGTGAAATATACAATGCTTTGCTGCCTGTCGAGGGGGGAGCAACAGCAAATAAAAAGTTAGCATTACGCCACGAATTATTAACTCTGCTTATTTCGTGTTTCTAACGAAGACAATTTCATGTATCTATTACTGCAGTGGTGTGTTAATCGCCTGTTCATCTGCAGGGGATATTTATACCCACGACACATACGTTCCCATGACTTACTACATGAAGTTATCGTGACACGAGTATACTATGTTAGAATGCTGAAGTCATGGACAGCTAAAAAAAAAAAAAAAAAAAAAAAGAAAAAAAAACGAAGACTTTTTTTGAGAAATTACTATTTTTTTTTGTAATATCATAATGTGTGTGTGTGTGTGTGTGTGTGTGTGTGTGTGTGTGTGTGTGTGTGTGTGTGTGTGTGTGTGTGTGTCCTAGAAGACATTTGCGCCTCCTGAGGTATATGTGAGGAGCCGTAGCGTCTGGAGGAACCCTGAAGAGGGAGGGCGAGAGACGAGGGCCAGTAGACAAATTACTCCATTACGGCCGCGGCACCTTATCACCTGCTGGATGCACACCTTCACCCCAAGGCTCATTCTTCTTCCTGCTTTATAATGTATTGGTTCTATTAAATCACGCCTTAAGGTCGGATTACTTATTACTTTTGAAAAAAAAAACATAAAACAAAACTATTCTTCCGTTGTGCATTGACTCTGAATCAAGTAGTGTTTGATGTTCCTATTCTTGATGAGAACAAGATACGTTCCCTACAACGGGCATTCAGTAATCAAATCCCAAGTCATTTTATTTTCAATGTATCATTAGAGAGTTAGGATGCACCGTTAGAAAGAAAAAAATCAGTAATTTTTGTGATCTACAGAAATGTTATGAAATTTTATTACCTTGTATACGGCGCCATAAGGCTTATTTTCTCTTCTGTCTTGACGCAAGAAAACTCTAGTTATTTCCGGAAATGCATCACGAACAGCAGTCTCCACCTCATGCAAACCATGCACCCTTACGAGTCATCAAACTTAATATACAGAGGATTCTTTTTATCAAAAACATACTGTACTCCCTTTGTAATGGTTTCAGGTCACCTCATGGGTGTGCAAATGTTGGAGTTGCTGGCTTCCTTTCTCGGACAGAACGAATGCAAAAAATCCAGAAAGAGAGTATACTTGTAAAATAGCACCAGACACGAGTAATTTATTGACTTAGTCCTTGCTACGCTTCCAACTACCAGAAAGAAAGAACACTTTTGCGAAAATATTGATTTTTTAATTACATCAATGAATTGGACTGAAAAGTCATGTCATAATTAAAGCATACGAGTATATGAGACTGCGGCACACATCACTGCTAGAAGAGTCGATATTCTTCTATTGTCAATTTAATGTCAGATTTCTATTGTCAATTTAATGTAAGATTTCTAACTGATGGTTACCACTACCATTTGGCCATAATAATATAAAGGAAATTTTTCTGTAGGGTTCCACATAGAGTTTTAATGTAATTAAAAAAAAATCTTAGCATTTGCTTAGATAACTGGAAAGGCGTTTACAGATGGTCGGTGGTTAAAATAGCAGCGCGAGGAGATTAACGAAATCCATACTGGCGATCAGATAGAAGGATGTGAAGTGACAGACGTTTAAGAATCTTCATGTTGAGGATAGATTCAAAAGCTTTAGATTGGCAGGAAATTAAAGCAATAGGACGGTAGTTTGAAGGACTAGAACGGTCACCCTTTTTAGGAACAGGCTGAATGTAGGACCGACACGTGGATTTAAGGCCGCTCTACGGGTGTTTTTTTTTTTTTTTCCTTAATGAGTCTTGGTCATCCTCTTTTAGAGATTTTGGTGAAACTTTTGCTGTTGCCTTAGACATATCAGAAGCTTTTGATAGAGTCTGGCACAAAGCTTTGATTTCCAAACTACCCTCCTGCAGCTTCTATCCTTCTCTTTATAATTTCATCTCAAGTTTCCTTGCTGACCGTTCAATTGCTGCTGTGGTAGACGGTCACTCTTCTTCTCCTAAATCTATTAACAGTGGTGTTCCTCAGGCTTTCCTGTCGCCCACTCCCTGTTATTCATCAATGATCTTCTAAACCAAACTTCTCGTCTTATCCAGTTCTACACTGTTGATATCACCCTGCACTTTTCCACGTCTTTCCGTAGACGTCCAACTCTTCAGGAATTAAACAGTTAACGCTAGGAGCCCACAGAACGCCTGACTTCTGATCTCTCTAAAATTTCTGATTGGCGGCAGAGCAAACTTAGTATTGTTCAATGCCTCAAAAAACTCAATTCCTCCATCTACCAACTCAACGCAACCTTCCAGACAACTATCCCCTCTTCTTCAATGACACTCAACTGTCCCCTTCTTCTACACTGAACATCCTCGGTCTGTCCTTTACTTATAATTCAAACTGGAAACTTCACATCACATCTCTAGCTAAAACAGCTTCTATGAGGTTAGACGTTGTGAGACGTCTCCACCAATTTTTTTTTCACTCCTCCAGCAGCTAACTCTTTACAGGGGCCTTATCCGTTCATGTATGGAGTATGTTCCACTGTATGGCGGGATTCCACTCGTACCGCTCTTCTAGACAGGGTGGAATCAAAAACTTTTCGTCTCATCAACTCGTCTCCTCTAACTGACTCTTCAGCTTCTTTCTCATCGCCGTAATGTTGCATCTCTTGCTATCTTCTATCGCTATCCTCATGCTAACTGCTCTTTTGATCTTGCTAACTGCGTGCCTCCCCTCCTCCCGCTGCCTCGCTGCACAAGACATTCTTCTTTCTCTCACCCATATCTTGTCTACCTCTCTAATGCAAAAGTTAACCAGTATTCTCAGTCATTCATCCCTTTCTCTGGTAAACTCTGGAATTCCCTGCCCGCTTCTGTATTTCCACCTTCCTGTGACTTGAACTCCTTGAAGGTTTCCTTCCTTGAAGGTTGGGAGGTTCAAGACACTTATCCTGCAATTCTTGACTACCGCTTTGAACACTATTCGGGGATCGGCATCTCAGCGGGCCCTTTTTTCTTTTTTAATGGAGTTTTGTTGCCCTTGGTCTTTTCCTCTCCTACATGAAAAAAAAAAAAATCTGGATTACACTCTTAACCCACGCTGGGACAGACAGCTCGTACCCTGGCCAGCTGCTCACTTCCTTCCTAGCTGGTCGATAAAATGGTACCTGAGAAACTTGAGGACTATAAACTTTGTTAACTGTGATGTTTTAGTTACCTTGGTGTACTTGACTACGGGATCAAAGACTATGGAGACGGAGCGGAGAGCGAAGGCAATGCCTAACTTGACAGACTTCAAACTTTACCTACTCTATCTTGCATCACTTAGCCCTTGGGTGTAGGATTATTCCGTAGTCTAACTTCTGGAAATATTTGATAGTTTCCACTTCTGCGCCACTTAAACTCCATGGACTTTTCAAGAAAAATAGAACAAAAAGAGAGAAAAAAAACAGCAGTAGCAGCCACATCGCTCGCCGCAACTCTCCTCCGTCTTAATGCCGTAGTTGAGTTTGCTTCCAATGCACAGCTGAGTCTGGGTACGCCAAGTGAACCATTACAACGAAGGTGAAAATCCTCATTTGAGGCGTGAGCCAATAATCTTTCCCGACGGATCTTTCCTTGATGTGACGGCTCTTTGAAGTGCCTTGATCCTTTCTCTAACTTTCTACTAACTTGGTCTTCTCAGCTCCCGTATTCCGGTGAACCTCTGCTTGTCACCACAGGTGTGATCTGCTCTCCACCGAAAACTCCGCTTATGTCGTTTTCTCTTTCTCTTTTCTCTTTCTCTTCAAATAATGAATGCCGTTCTTCATGGCCACACCTGCCACACCTGTTTTGCCGCTTCTTAGAGAAAGTTCAGGATCATCGAAATTATTATATGCCAATAATAATTAACACAAGAAAAACAGCTAAGTTGAATGTGCTATAGCTTTCATCGACCAAGTAAAATGTGTGTGTGTGTGTGTGTGTGTGTGTGTGTGTGTTGTAAAAGAAAAGAAAAAAGTGGCGCAGCTGAAAATGTGCCTCTCTGTCACGTTCAGAGGATGTCAGACTTCCAGGGTTCATCGCTATCTGTATCGAATCATTCGGTGCTTGTTCAAAGAATAACGATGCGCCGCCATATCAGGTAGGATATCTTTATCAAGCGGTCCAGTATGTTTTCACATCAATGAAAAACAGCTATCTTTAATTTTTCATTCGGCAGTGGCTTTCTGTGGTCTTCATAATATCGTGATATTGGAGAGCATGGAAATAAATAATTTTCTGCTATTATTTATCGTGATCATGGGATAAATCTTTAATTGAGAGGACACTGGAAAACAATTCTTATTTTCTGAATAATGAATTGTATGTGTTGCTACGTACTACAAGATGGCACAAGATGGTGCAGGTGGCCCAAGGCTTCTCTGCTATCATCTGATCGATTAGGGTACCACTAACAACCTATCGCTATGGAAGTTTCATCGACCACACTTTCGAGGATAATTAAACATATAAAAGTGGCGTGGCACAAGCTTCTCCAAGAGAGCAACATCATATAGACAAGTTAAAGGCCAGACACATCACGACATGTTCTGTAGCGCCTATGTCAGGGTCCAGACTTGCTGCAACTTCCGAATACATTACAACTTTTATGGGACTTTTACAGGATCCTGGTCGGTCTTACACAATTACCTCGTCTGAGAACGTCCAATTGTCGAAACTAAATGGATCTGCCACCTGTTCTCACACACAGCTGTTGTTGTTCTTGCAGCAGTGATGGTTAGCTCATTGAATGTATATCATTCAAAATTCATTCCACCCCACCTCTCTCTCTCTCTCTCTCTCTCTCTCTCTCTCTCTCTCTCTCTCTCTCTCTCTCTCTCTCTCTCTCTCTCTCTCTCTCTCTCTCTCACACACACACACACACACACTTTTTTTATTATTTTATATGAACTCAACATTTCTCTTAAAGAGAGAAATCCATGTGCTTTTTTTTTTTTTTTGTTAATATGAAAGCAACGTATTTTTTTCTTAAAGCTCCTTGTGTAAAACGAGAGGAATGTACCGTGTTTGATTTCTTTTTATTTTATAATCACACTACACCAAATGTTCATTTCGTGTAACTTTCACTCACAGTGCTGTCTACACACACGCTTTATATTTTTTTTACATTTATTATTAAGCTAATTATATAAAATTGAATAAGGCCATGAAAATAAATAAGCAAAAACATACATATAATTATGAATCAATACTGATTAATTAATTACAGTAATATGCATGGGACATTACACTTTGCCACAACAAAGTAATGGACGGCGAGCATTTCATTACCCATCACCCCGATGAATCCAGCCATCCAGTCCCTCACACCTTGTTACTGCTACTCATCACGCTTCGTCTCCCGCCAGGCACTCACTCAAAATCACACACACACACACACACACACACACACACGTCACTGGGGCATGTCCAGTAAACTTCCCTGTACTTTCAAGCGGCTATGTAGTTAAAATTGGCCCGTAGTGTTCTTCACAGAACAGGTAGAGTGAACATTACCAAGGTTCACTTGCGGAAACATAAAAAACTGGAACAAAATCGAAATAAAAAACCATGACTAAGTTTTACTTGAAAGAGCCGAGAAAATTTGTTTTACTACAAGAGTTCGAGGGCGAGGGTGGGGTGGAGTGACATGAAATATTGCTACCTCTGGCCATAAGGAAGTTAATGGTTGGCTTAGCAGGCAATTCATCGTTTATTACTGAGGCGTTTTTTTTTGCTTTTTTTATTTTTTTATTTTTTTTATTTTTTATCGCGCCTCCCAGTGGCTGATTACTGAATGTGTCTATGTATACGTATTTCAAATTCATGTGTGTGGTGGGGGAAAGAAAGATTGCGCGTAACATGCTCACGTGTGTGTTTGGTGAGTGAGGGTTGGCGTGTGCTGTATAGCCTACTTAAAATTTATGACTTGGCTTACAACACAGACATGGACAGCTGTTAAGAAAAAAAGAATACTGAAAAATAAGAAAGAACAAATAATAAATATATACCACCACACCCACGTCCTCGCAATGACCTCTTGTGTCACGTGAGTGGAAAGAATTTACCGGAATTATGAGTTTGGTATTTCTGAGGAGGCCGCGGCCCTGGATGCCACCAAGAGGGTATCAAATAATCATATGTTTCTTACTCTTTTAATGGAGAGATTCCAGGGAAGTGTTGTAATAAGCTGTCGCAAAGCATTCCAGGTCAAAAATTACTCTTAAGCTATCGCTGCAATCTTCCATCCGTTTACCCTTTTAAATATAAACGAATCCATCCATCTCTCTCTCTCTCTCTCTCTCTCTCTCTCTCTCTCTCTCTCTCTCTCTCTCTCTCTCTCTGGGACTCAGTTTTTCTCTATATTTTTGACGCAGGAAATTACTTCGTCTTTCTACCTAACGTCAATTACTACAAGTAGCTACTCCTTTACAACCCCTCGAGGCAAGAAAATTGCCAGCCACCTCCACCAACACCTCCACGATCACCATTCCACATGGCACCCGCTCACCCACCCAACCTTACGTCAGGACTTGCAGCGGCCACAAATTCGTGAAGATGCATTTATACGAGTCCAACAGCTATTCTGTCTGGATGTTTATTCGCTTCGCAACCCAAAGTTCCTGCCGACACGACATTTGAAAGCATTTCCACTCCTTTGTATCACGGTCGCTTTTCACCCGAGCCACCAACGAATTCGCTGACACACACACACACACACACACACACACACATACACACACACTGGCAGGCCTCGACATCCTTTTATTCGACACTGTACAACTTAAGACGAGAGGAATTTCATGTGGTGCACTAATGTTTCTTTGTACATAGGCACGGAGAAGCGTACAGGGCATAGGGGATGACGACGAAGACAACGGTGAGGAATGGAGCAGAAATTGCGATGATGGCAGAAAGGAGGAAAGTGACGGGGTTGATGAGATACCGGACGAGGATATGGACCGGGACGGAAAGTGTGGGACGTAACGATAGGGGGACATGGTTGTGGAGGCGGCCTAAATGAATACATTCCCGTCATACGTAGTACACACGGACTTTCGCGTCATTAGTTGGAAATATATGTGGAAATGTGTAATCGCTAATTACTGGCATAGATTAATGATTGTTTTAGCAATTAGGCTATGAAACAATGTCACCAACAACATAAAATCTCTTAATGCAGGCATTGCTCACCATTAAGGATAAACAAAATTCTCTAATGAGTTTTGAATAATAGATTGGCCAAGTGCAAATTCGAAATCTGTAAAATATAAATGATCGAAAAAAAAAGGGACCCGTAGCAGCTCATGGCCCACATTTAAGAATGTAAAATTGGTTAATAACACAAAAATATTCCCTAGGGGTGAGGCTTGACGATTTGAGGGTGAGGATGGGGTGAGGGAAAGAGTTGTCGTGGTCCTGGACGTAATTAGCGGGTCGGGGAGTGAGGCGAGAGAAGGGAGGTGGCGCAGCTCCCCCTTGTTGTAATCGATGCCGGCGCAGCGGTGGCAAGGTTATGAGTGGCCCTGCTCCCACCACTCTGTGTTCCGATACTGCTGGTGCTTTTGGCGGTGTTGGGGCGCTACCTTATCACTCTCCCGGGGAAGCGCAGTGGACGGCTCTTGTCTCCTCAATTATCCAGAAAATGTCCGCCAGTGTTGTTTGATGTACCAACACGATTTCGCACAAAACTGCTGCTGTTGTTTCTTCTGCTCCTACTACTTAACACAAATATCTACACTAAACATTCTTACATTTTCTTCGTGTGGCATTGATGTTTTAAATATTAATGATTCTTTTTAAGGTTAAAGAAGATCATAAATCGTCCACAATCCTACCTGGAAGTAATGTTTAATATGATTTATAGATATTTAATTATCGGGTATGATAAGAAAACTATAAGAAAATACCAATTCACTCAAAATGGCATATAATTTACGTAAGTGTTGTCTTAACTTGAGTAAGTCAGTCCATTATAATCTTTTACGAACATGTCATGAGCTGTGCGACCAATTCATGAAAAGTTGAAGAAGCGAACATAAATGTAACATAAATGTAAAATCCTCATCCCCTTTAAGGTACGGCTCCAACGCCATAATAATTTCCCTCGACCCTCTCACGCCCCTTCAAGGAGACACAACATTTTAAACAACAGTCCTCCTCCTCCTCCTTCTCCTCCTCCTACCCGTCAACCCAATCCTTCCTCACCATTACTCAGAGTAAATTTTTCCTCGCCGAAATATCTCTTCACTCCCTTCCTTGTCCGCCTTCCTTCCTTCTTCCTCCAAACCCTGCAAGGCACAGAAGG
>NC_087164.1:6507422-6517422 GCF_035594125.1 Scylla paramamosain | reverse complement strand
TTGTTTTGTTTTTTGTTTGTTTCTTGTGTGTGTGTGTGTGTGTGTGTGTGTGTGTGTGTGTGTGTGTGTGTGTGTGTGTGTGTGTGTGTGTGTGTGTGTGTGTGTGCGCGTCCGTGCGTTCGTGTGTGTGTGTGTGTGTGTGTGTGTGTGTGTGTGTGTGTGTGTGTGTGTGTGTGTGTGTGTGTGTGTGTGTGTGCGCGCGTCCGTGCGTTCGTGTGTGTGTGTGTGTGTGTGTGTGTGTGTGTGTGTGTGTGTGTGTGTGTGTGTGTGTGTGTGTGTGTGTGTGTGTGTGTGTGTGTGTGTGTGTGTGTGTGTGTGTGTGTGTGTGTGTTAAAAAAAAATATATCACAGAAAGGCCAGCATGATGATCTCTATTCCATTCAAGGGCGACGGGTGAGGGGTGGCTTGTCTGTAACAGATGAAAGCTAGACGGGCTTGACAAAGGTGATATGAAAGAGTTCCTGCAGCAAATAAGCAGGGTGGGACTTGTAATAATATTCTTAAATGAGGTTAACTTAAATCTCTCTCTCTCTCTCTCTCTCTCTCTCTCTCTCTCTCTCTCTCTCTCTCTCTCTCTCTCTCTCTCTCTCTCTCTCTCTCTCTCTCTCTCTCTCTCTTTCTCTCTGGAAAATTTTATGCTAGTGATTAAACATTATCTGTATAATTTTAAGCTTCAGTGACTAAACATAAACTAATATTAAATGTTACTTGTTCTCCTCTGTGCGTCACAGCGAGGTTCGATGTAGATACAGAGCAGATTTTGTTTCCTAACTTCAGTACCTTCCCCTACCTTCGGCACAATCAGTGTCAATCAAGTGGAATATAGTGAGTGGAGTTAATAACAGCTGTATCAATCAACACGCACTTTAAGAAAAAAACAAACAACGTGCTTTTCCAAATAGAGCAATTGATAACAGATCAGTATTCCACCCATACCCTGTGTTAATGTCCTCTCTCTCTCTCTCTCTCTCTCTCTCTCTCTCTCTCTCTCTCTCTCTCTCTCTCTCTCTCTCTCTCTCTCTCTCTCTCTCTCTACGTCCAAGCTGTCATTCATTCAAACATTATTCAAAGTACCACTAAAAGTGTCATCAAAGACTGTAATTATATGTTATGACGTTGTACCTTCGTCAGCTTCAAGTGTAAAAGACATTTGTGGTAGACAAACAGGCGTAGCGGAGGGCTGTGCGGGTCAACCAATTCACAGTTTACATGAGCATAATTTTATTTTTCTTCCTTATTTTTGTAGAGGGTGCCGAGAGTCCAATATCCAATTACATTTGATTAAATTTTGCTCAAAAGTCACGATCGCATACCTCAATATGATTCTCGAATTGGTGGAAGTTTTTTAAAACGGTAACAGAAGTCTGGGTGCTATTTCCATCATCTGATAGTCAATGCTAGTATTTGAATCTAAAAGGATACAAATATAATGTTTACATTATACATTAGATTATATATTTTAGCCATCAATGTAGAAACAAAAAGATATGTACCTATATAGAGAACAGTGCAGATTTATTCACATTTTCTCATTTACAAAGAATATGAGCGTAGCTCGGTGTAATATGTGAGAAAGAGAGAGAGGTCGAGAATCCCCGGTGTTTTAACTGCAAGGCAGTTTTTGAGCCAACAGATGGCGGTGCAACGAGGCCCACGCACCCCATGCACTGCGCTCCATTTACAGGAAAGCAAGAGAGAGAGAGAGAGAGAGAGAGAGAGAGAGAGAGAGAGAGAGAGAGAGAGAGAGAGAGAGAGAGAGGCTGCAGCTGCTCCCAACCTTCAGCGGTAGGCTCCGTAGGGAGGGATGGGGATATACAGTACTGGAATGACGGTTGGCAGGTGTGTCGTGGAGGCTGGAAGTGGAGGTGGAGGGTAGAATGGGGGTCGCAGTGCTGGAAGAGAACAGTGTAAGGGCACGTTTCAGTCGTAGAGTTTTAGGAAACTTAATTGTTTTACAGATTTCATATGAAGGACGATACATTCTGAAAATGTAACAAATAACACATTGGGTAAACATGTAGTATAAGCATTCCTGGACGGTTATTGAATAACAACGTAAACTGTTCTTGTCGTGTTTCCTCTACCTTTTCTACGGAAATTAAAGGTCACTGATTTATTGTATGTTTTACGTTCATTCTTTTCTTTTTGTTCTCTTGATATACCTGATTCACATAAGCGTTTTATAAATATATTGACCTCAACACAGGATCCGCTTCATGTGAACTCATATTGAGGGATCTCTCTCTCTCTCTCTCTCTCTCTCTCTCTCTCTCTCTCTCTCTCTCTCTCTCTCACACACACACACACACCACACACACAACACACACACACAAGGCGCGTGCTCGCAGAAACACACTCACACAGTTCCAGCTAGTCTCACAGGAACGTAATATCACACCTAAACACAGAACCGTATTCAGTCTCAGTCTCTCTCTCTCTCTCTCTCTCTCTCCTCTCTCTCTCTCTCTCTCTCTCTCTCTCTCTCTCTCTCTCTCTCCTCTCTCTCTCTCTCTCTCTCTCTCTCTGTGTGTGTGTGTGTGTGTGTGTGTGTGTGTGTGTGTGTGTGTTACAATACAGAGGATTTGTTCTTTATTCAGTCCCCCACAAAAATATGATAAAGTTCAAAGTCAATCAAGTTGCCATTCACTGGAAGAAGACTTTTACTTTAGTATCTTTTTTTTTTTTTTCATCTTTTTCATAAACTAAAAGATATTTCGAAGTTGCTGTAATTTTCGCACTTTTTCTAATAGAGCTATTATGTGAATTTTTGAAAAGTCTCCCGTGATAATGAGTGTGGTACCTGACTTTGCTCGTCACATTGCAGAGAGTTTTGATGGAACGTTTCCGACACACGCGCTTTCCAGGGAGTAGTGAGTGGCTCATTAAATATATCATATGGGAACCCACTGGCATTTGGTTTCCTCTACCTACTATTTAGGCATCAAGAAGACTGAACAAGATGATCACCTGTAGTTGTGTAGTAGTGGCCCAAGTGTCCAGCGTCAAGTCATGACGCGTGGGGAGTGGGGGTTGACGCTGCGCGGGCTGTGTCCGAAAAGGGACATCGCTCGGCCACACCTAATACGCACGGCCTCATGCCTACCGAAAACTTGTCAGGGGGTGACGCAAGGCACACTGGGTGACACGCAGGTCATATCCAATGCAAAATAAATAATTATATGTGTGTGTACTGATTGAACAAAAGACAATAATAATAATAATAATAATAATAATAATAATAATAATAATAATAATAATAATAATGTGTTATGAATATAAATGTATAATTCGTGAAAGTAACACTACAAGGGCATTAAGCATAATATTCAGCCACTGAAGAGTTGAACATGAGACGCTAGCAACAAGGGCGAAAGAATACTGCCGAAGCCAATCACAGAGGCAGAAAAAACAATGGTGGTAGCCAAAATGCGCGGCACGTGGGTGGAAGAGACAGGCATAAAACAATGCAGCTGACCCTTCATCTCACCGCTTTCAGGAAGTACTGTAGTTGTGGCAGTATTTGTATTAGTCCATCTAACTCGAGAGTTTCCGGGAGCAAAGGAAACACGACTGTAGAAGGCTGTCATATATTAAATAAAAATACTGCTTGCTGTACTGAGATAAAGCAAAGCCGCCAGCCACGTCCGCTCCCCGAGGCTGAGCGGACTAGACTGGGCTCCCTGCCAGTGCTCGCGAGGCCGGGTCAGATCAGGTCAGGTCACGCCAATCAGGTAATGCTACGCGGGCTGTGTCCGAACCGGAACAAGACCGTAAAAAGTGCAGCGCAAGACAAGATGACAGGATTATTTCAGTATTGAAATGGATATATGTGTATTTACGGCTATTTACTAGCATTCGAGGCTGAACTAAGATATTTCCACTTGTGGCCAACACCCTGGTGGCGCCTCAAATTAATATTGAAATGGTGTGTTGCAGAGAATTATTCCCCCCCCCTCTCTCTCTCTCTCTCTCTCTCTCTCTCTCTCTCTCTCTCTCTCTCTCTCTCTCTCTCTCTTCTCTCTCTCTCTCTCTCTCTCTCTCTCTCTCTCTCTCTCGTACACACACAACTCCACCACCTTAACTTTCACTAGCGCCTGAAACACTCCAGACCCTGAATTACTGAATGTAAAAAACATGTTCGTAAATGCACTAATATAATATGCATCAGGGCTGTCTCTCACATAAAACATCACGAAACACTAGAAGTCTGAAACTTTGGTCTTAAATCTGATAATGCATTCTATTCTCACCTCGGTACAACAACAACTTTATATTTCATCTGGACAAGTACAAGCACTTTTACTCTTCTCTCTTCCCACATGTATTGCTGTTCCTCCTCTTCCTCTTCTTCGTCCTCCTTCTACGTCTCTTCCTCTACTTTAGCATTCTTTCTCTTCCTCTTCTCCCTTCATTTCATCCTCCATTTGCTTTACATTTTTATATCCCATCCTTTTCTCTTTATTTATTTATTTTTTTACTTTAATTATTCCCGGTCATCTATTGTTTCGTACTAGTTCTTTCCCTTGCCCTTCAATCCTTCACTTCCCTTCCTCCTCCTCCTCTTCCTCTCTGATTTCTTCTCTTTTATTTCCATGCACACTG
Organism: Scylla paramamosain; assembly: GCF_035594125.1. Taxonomy (NCBI): domain Eukaryota; kingdom Metazoa; phylum Arthropoda; class Malacostraca; order Decapoda; family Portunidae; genus Scylla; species Scylla paramamosain. Next base: position 6,512,820 of record NC_087164.1, on the reverse strand, counting down.
GTGTTGCGACACTGTCACAAACAAACAAACATACAAAAAAAACTAATGTTGCTATTATTACAAAAGCAATATCTCAAGGCGATAGCGTGTGGTGCCAGCAGTACGAATATAAATGAATGGCAATATTAAATAAGGGAGACAATGGCAGAAGATACGTATAATGTATAGTGTAGTGCATGTATTTGTTTACGCAGGTGGTGCTGCCACTGAGAAAAACTCTTTTAGTGAAGTTTGCACATATAGCAGTAAATCCATCTTACTTCCTTTAATCGCCCTCACCCTCCACCACAAAAGAGGCGCTACATGCGCACGCGCACGCACACAACACACACGCACACACACACACACACACACACACACACACACACACACACACACACACAGACACACACACACACAAAAAATAAATAAATAAAATAAATAAATAAATAAATAAATAAATAAACGAATAAATAAATAAAAAAAATAAATAAATAAAATAAGAATAAATAAATAAAACGAAAATAAATAAATGAATAAATAAATAAATAAATAAATAAATAAATAAATAAATAGATAAATAAATAAAATAAAATAAATAAAACAAAAAATAATAGAATGAAATATACATAAAAAAAATAAAAAAAAACGTAATGCACCACGATTTCACACCATCCTTAACAACAGAAAATGACGGGCTGCCAACAGAGGAGCACCTCGCGTAAACCCTCGCCACGCAACACAGACCCACGTCGATAGATCACGAGGCAGTTGGAACCATCGCACCTTCAGCACGACACTGTTGTCACAACGCACGCCATCGAACAACGCGGTATAGTTTAACACTTAACATGGAAGATCACACTTCACACACAACGAAATAAGCAGCGTCACTAAGATGTACTGTGCACTACGAAGCAAAGCAAAACGTTATTAATATTTTATTAATATTAAAAATGAAGGGCTCACGCAAGCACGCATGCATGGAAATATGCACACAGGCAGAAGCACATGCAAGCGTGCACGTGCCTGGCGCTCGTCAGCGCGCATGCATACGCACACACACACACACACACACACACACACACATACAACACGCAAGTAGAAAGTAGATTACAATTTTAGAATAATGTTAAATATAAATAATTAAACAATGAAAGAAGGCATTAAATAAACACTAAATAAAGCACAAAATAAGCAATGAAATTCAGTGATGGCCTCGGATAACAACGCTACCTTTTCATTCCATCCAGTTGTCTAGAAATGTCAAGTGAATATATTTCTTCGCACTGAGTGTCGTACAATTACAAGTGAAATTTGTGATGTTTACAGTTTTGCAGCCTTCCATTTCCACGCAGCGGACAGCGACTTGTTCTTCCATCAGGGGCGGTGATTTAAACAGTTTACACAAAATATTCACTTAAACACGAAATTTTCAACTCTTCAGTTAAATAATTAGTTTAATATTTATGTTTGAATTTTAATGTATTTACTTAAGTCTTAAAAAAATATCAGTGCTTTTATTATCAACGCAAATTGTGTATACATTTTGTTTCTCTCTCTCTCTCTCTCTCTCTCTCTCTCTCTCTCTCTCTCTCTCTCTCTCTCTCTCTCTCTCTCTCTCTCTCTCTCTCTCTCTGAGCAAGTAATGACACTAAGTACAGTAGTAAACACATCGCCATTAAGATATCTGAAAATCCATCGAGCTTACCCTCCTGTACAGGCATGCTCACTGACCTGTAGCATTTGCTTTCAAGTACTTAATGATCCACACCGATTACACGGGCCGCTCTAATCTCATAACCTTTGCCAATTACGTATGCCATTCCAAGCCTGCACCCCCTCCCCCTCCACCTCATCCCCCCACCTCTCTCTCTCTCTCTCTCTCTCTCTCTCTCTCTCTCTCTCTCTCTCTCTCTCTCTCTCTCTCTCTCTCTCTCTCTCTCTCTCTCTCTCTCTCTCTCTCTCTCCCTCTCTTTCTGTCTAGCAGTGGCATGCGCGGCACAAGTGGGATAACTCTTCTCGCCATCCCCGGCACGTCTTTATCAATACTGAATCACCTGGCGCCATATGCATCATTAGAAGAATAGTATATTATCATGATACTGCAAAAGGGAAGAGTAAATACACTGATACTAATGAATAACCTGTATTTTAACGACAGTCCGAACAATACTACAAATTACGGATGCCGCTCATCTTACTCTCTCTCTGTGTTAGTTAAAGCTTTCAGTCGGTCACTGTTATGAATTTTAATAGTGTTATGAAACAGAAGCGCCTCCGTGGCGCACGAATCCGCGGATTTTGGACTGCGGTAATCAATGCCCAAATCCTGTCCCCCTCCCCACCTGTAAATGTTTCCTTCAGATTGGTCGATAAATGGTTACCTGGGGAAACCTGGGGAAGGTAAACTATGGAATGGTGAAGGTCACAGAGGCCATGTGTACTGTTGTAAGGGGTATCATGCACTATAGGCCTGTATTGTGCTTGTTACACCGTTTTCTCCCGCTTTATTGACAACTGTTCTTCACACTAACCTCCCCTCAGTTGGCGGAATGACTCCTTCCTGTTGACACGCTCACAGTGGTCTCTGTGAAGTACTATAATATATGCTACTAAAAAGTGCGATATGCGTTTACTTCCCTTCAATAAAGGCTGAAAGGCTAATGAGACAAAGATGAACGCAAAGGCCACGCGAAGCTGTAGCATATACTCCTCACCTTTATCTGTGAACGAAGCCTGTCCTCACACACACACACACACACACACACACACACACACACACACACACACACACACACACACACACACACACACACACACACACACACACACACACACACACACATACCGTAGCAGAAATACAATAAGGAAAAAGTGAACAATGATAAGAACAATCAGTTATTACTATCAATGATTGTATAATTATGTAACAAGCACATTCCTGACGTGCTAAGGAAATTTCACTTTTAACATCAGGATGCGAAGGATAAAATATACGAAGAACAGCAATAATTGAGAAAACATCTTTATTTAAGATATTTACTGCAATAACAGAAAAAACAGCTGTGCTGCAAAATGTTTGCTTTCCCCATGTTTGTGAAGGAGAAATAAAAACTCGAAAAGTTCTCGCAATCATTTTGTAATCACTTGCAACAGCTTTCATTCTGTGAACACTCGCGGGAAAAAAGTTCATTGTATGTATGACTTATTTCTAATATGTGGAATATGACGTAATAACAATCAGAAAGAAAGAGAGAGAGAGAGAGAGAGAGAGAGAGAGAGAGAGAGAGAGAGAGAGAGAGAGAGAGAGAGAGAGAGAGAGAGAGAGAGAGAGAGAATAAAGACAAAGTCAAAGATCCAAACAACAACTAAATCCATAACAGTAAATAATGAGTCAATTAACAACCCCACATGAAATCTCAGCTTTATTTCATATAGGGACTGCTACGTGCAAGTCTGGTCACTTCTTGCAGCTTCCCTTATTTTTCATGTTCCTACGTTCTTATATACTTCTCACAAATAGCCCGTCAAGCTTGCTGATGAACTGCCACTCACTTAGATTTCCCACAATTTATGTTTAAGAGTTAATTATTTGAGGTCCATGTTAATGCCTCCATTAACCCATAGTGATGTCACTGAAGCAATCCAGTCCCTTAAAACAAAAAGAAAAAAAAAACTGATGAAATACCTACTAAAATGATAAAAGAAAACAGAGAATTATTTGCCATATCCCTTACAGTATTATTTAATCAGTCAACACAGACAGGCATCTTCAATGACAGATTTCAGCACGCCAAAATGACCCCAATTCATAAATTTGGGAGTAAAAGTGATATACCAAATTATCGACCAATTTCCATTTTACCAATATTTTCTAACATTTTGAAACTATTATAAAGAAACATCTAATAATATACTTAAAGAAAATGAAAATATTAAATGTTAAAACAATTTGGCTTTAAACCTGGTCTTAGTACTTTTGGTGCTATAAATACCTATATTTCCGATCTATACAATGCGCTTAACAATAACAAATATATTATTTCCATATTCATTGATTTCCGCAAATCATTTGACACTGTCCCATCTAAAATAAATATGCAAATATTTATATAAAATTAAATGGAACATTATGGGATTCGAGGTTATATACATGAATGATTCACTTCCTACCTAAATAACAGGGCACAATACACATTATTTGATAAAATATCTTTCCTACAGAGTCAGTATATTTGGGAGTACCTCAAGGTAGTATAATGGGACCCATACTGTTTCTTTTATACATTAATGACATTTGTAACATATCCCAATCACTAAAAAAATATTCTCTTTGCTGATGATTCTGCATTATATATGACTGGAGACAAGCCCACAGATCTGGTATACATTGCAAACAGGGAACTTGTCAAATTCTCTGAATTGTGTATAGCTAACCGCTTAACGGTTAATACTATCAAAATCTATTACCTGCTTTTCACCAACACCACATCCAAGTACCATCCACTTCTAAATCTAACCCCATCAAATGATGACATTTTTTCAAGTATATAAGACAAAGTTTCTTGGATTAACTATAGAGAAAAAAATAAATTTCAAGCATCACATTTCCTTTCTCTGATTATAATTATCCAGAAAAATTCCACTTCTTAAAACCAAACCATATGTTTCTCCAGATATTCTTAAATGTATATATTACGCACATATTCACCCTCATCTAAATTACTGCAATCCTATTTGGTCCACCACCTACCCCTGCCACCTACAGCATCTCAACGTGCTACATAAGAAAATCGTTACTTAAGTCCCTAAAACATATTAAATCTAATCACATTAAATCTTAGTGACATAGCAACACTTAATATTGCTTCCTATACATTCAAAGAAACGATCAGTAACACTGCAGAACCAAACCATAACAACCACACCCGCAACCAGGACTGTTTACGGTTACCCACACACAAACTCTCCCTCTATAAACATTCAGTAATATATCAAGGATACAAGATTTGGGATGACATTCCACCTTGCATCAAACACTCACTCAGCCTTAAATCCTTTCAGAACAAATACAAAAAATATATCCTGTCCCTTTATTAGTTGTTTAATGTCAAATCTATTTGCATACCCACCTTTCCCTTGCAAACTTTCTGTTCAATATAACTGGTACACATACACGTTCTCTATTTTTTTTTTCTAAAGTAGCTAACATGCGTTTACTTTTTTTTTACAATGTGTGTTTAATAACTATCTATTTGCACTTTAATTTTCATTATCTTATTATTCTCTAGGCTTACTGATTTGCCCCTCATATATATATATATATATATATATATATATATATATATATATATATATATATATATATATATATATATATATATATATATATATATATATATATATATATATATAT
>NC_087164.1:6487422-6502422 GCF_035594125.1 Scylla paramamosain | reverse complement strand
TCGTAACGTAGACGTGATGCAATTGTGAAAACAGAAAGGTGTGTATTGCAGTGCTTGCTAATGTGAGTGCATGTCACTAATTGGAAAATGAGAGAGAGAGAGAGAGAGAGAGAGAGAGAGAGAGAGAGAGAGAGAGAGAGAGAGAGAGAGAGAGAGAGAGAGAGAGAGAGAGAGAGAAACTCCTAACATTTCTCCTTCAGTTGCCTCCTTTTTTTGTCGTTAGGTAACCTTCTCTAGTCTATGACGACGTCTGTTCCTTGTAACTCCTCAAGAGACGTTAATGTGTACTCGGTTAAATTACAAGAAGAAAAGAAATTAATGACTGAGTGGCGTCTCTCTCTCTCTCTCTCTCTCTCTCTCTCTCTCTCTCTCTCTCTCTCTCTCTCTCTCTCTCTCTCTCTCTCTCTCTCTCTCTTACATATTTGTTCAACTTTGTATCTGCATATCTCCCAATAATTTTTCTTTTCATCAGGATTGCATTACTGTGCGTCACGTGGTCTTCTCCATCCCTCTCTCGCCATTTCCATTCCTCTCGTCACTCACGTCCCAAGTTGTTACATCTGTGACGTCATCGAGATACTCTCGGGAATTATTCCCCAAAGGAAATGCATACGACGCGCTGTAACTGATTCCTTTCAGTCACAATATTTCGACGAACGGTTGTTGCAAATTAAAGTTGAAGATATCACGAGAATACCCTTATTTCTCTTCAAATATTTATAATGAAAAGTGCATCGAAAACAATGTTTCGAGACATTCAGAGGGAAAAGCTACATTTCTGCATGTTACCAATTATTGTTACAATCATGGTACGTTCATAAAGAAGAAAAATAAGTGTTAGGTGTCTGCAATGCTATACAGTTGATACACAGTTTACTTCAGACGCTAGTAAACATTTTTTTAATATTTTTTTAATCCTATCCATCTGTATAATCAAGGATAAGATACGGCGTCTGTATATAAACCGACAAGTATTCTCTCACATCTAATGCAAAATAGGATTGAGCTTAAACAACAATGCTTTGCTCTAAAAGTCTCAGAAATGGACTCGATGCAGTAAATTTTTTTGGACATCAAAATCTGTAAGAAAAAAAATAATAATATTTCACGTTCCCTTGAACTTTTATGCACGACAACTGGTTTGCAATTCTTTCCGAGTCAAAGGGGTCTGTTAGACGTCCTGTGTGTTTCACAGAAATGACAATGATACCATACACATACTTCCTTGGGGCGAAAGTGACCAGCAGAATGTATTTCTTTAGGTCTTGCTACTATCTTACATTGTCAAACGTCAAAAGTAAACATTAATGACAACAAATCATCGTTGGGGAGAGGGGAAGGTACGAAACTTCAGCTTGGTAAGTGTTTGTAGCTGTACAATCAACACTTGAAAATAACACCTGAAAATAACCTAAACGCCATCGCACGAATTTTTTTAAAGTAATATTAACACGAAAAAAGAGTATGATGGGAAAAGAGGAAGGGAAAAGACCAATATCGTCACATTCTTTCTTCTTTCCTGCAACTAATAAATAAACTGATGGGCATTGTATGTGATCAAAATATTAAGATCTTCCATGAAATATACCCAGATTGATTTTTGTTCCTTGCTCCAGATGTCACTCGGCGCCAGCCATGAGAGGACGCAGATGAGACACACAACTCCCCTTCCAGCTGCTGCAATTAAATTCCAACGCGCCACTAGTTCTTCATGTCAGTGTTTCCATCGTTGGGTCGCGCAGCTATTGATTATGAAACATGATAGTGATACTGAGATATGATTACCGATAACTAACGCGCCAGCAGGGGCCTCCACTAATCCCGATGGGCTGGAAAGGCGACGCTGGTGATCTGAGCCCACTCACTGAACAACCAACACTAACACAGTTCATTCGCTCTTGACATCCACTTGTTAGCAATCTTGCTCATATTACTGTTAAGGGAATGATCATCACCGGACATCTGAAGTACTACAGTACTTACTTTAGTGTACATAAACCAAATATGTATCTGATGAATTTACTTTGTTTCGAAGCAGCCTCGATGAAGACGTCCACACACTTCGCTGAGGAATTACGCATAAGGTAAAGATGCATATAAATAGTCACGCATGTCAAGCGTGTCAGTGCAAAAAAAAAAGAAAACGTACAAACTATTTGTTACTAACCAATTTTCTTGAGGCATGTGACAGCAGCGCGATGCATCACAAATGTGGGCAGTGTGTCAGATTTCTGAGACGAGTGAGGATAAAACCTCGAAATACAAGTAACCACCAACAAATGAACACCCATCAACAATTGATTATCACCAGATATCATTAATTGCCTTACATTAATTAGTCGGGATAAAATATCCTTCCTATAAACATACCTTGGGTCAGACAGCCATAACTATATGATCACAAGCAGGCATTGTTGCGCCTAACACAAGATGATAATGGGAAAGAAACATGCATCGTTACTATTTTAACCGCAGTTGTGGTGCCAAATACGAGTTACTAAGGAATACGTTACTTTACATTTGGTCTTGTACGGCGATATTTAGTCAACTCGTCAACTGAGTCAACAGCAAGAACAAGTTGAAACAAGCAAGGCGGAAGCAACAAATTACCACCAAAGTAATTGTTATCTCGAGGCTGCAATCGCCGACGCAAACCCTGGAGACAGCCTCGGTTCAGATGTTAACTTTTGTTTGCCTCACAGTCTGTTTCTAAACCGAATCATGTCTTGGCATTGTGCGACGGTCTCTTTTTTTTTCAAGAATATTCTGAAAAATACGTACAACAACTGAGTCATCATCCGATGTTTTAAAAATGATAAGCCTATGCAGTTTCTTAACAAGAAGATGAAAATAAGCAAAAAAAAAAAAAAAGTATCAAAAGGGCTATAAACAAGTAAACACAAAACAAATACCACTAGGTTTTACAGAAATTGATTATTCATGGAAGCAAAGCCTGGAATGTATCAGATAAACCTCACCAAAGAGTAACTCTAACACAGAGTTTCACTAAAGAAGCGAATACCGTAGTTAATTAGTCTGCATATAACACTCAGAACTACAGAAAGCACTATATATTTTTACTCAGGACAGTTTAACTAACGATCCAAAGAAATATTTAAATATATTTCATTCCCATAACTGGCGTCGGGAAAACGATCACTGTCTCAATTGAGCCACGTTGCTACTTACTGGGGCCATCCACCTTAAATAGATTCTTTAAACACTCCACTTACAAGTAACGTGACGAGCAAAATACTTTTTCCTCCTTGGAAACACCTTAATACTCGGAAGAATGGAAAATATACCGTTCTCACTTTGTTTAGCATACTTCATCCTACATCTTATCTTAACGCTGAACATTCACACTACTCTGCCATGAAAAGCCGCAATCCCTCACTTCCCTCCCTCCAACACCTCGCTCCACCCCACCCCCACTGCCACCCTCTGTGACTAGCCGCTCCAAATGTACACACAACACACGGGGAAGAATTAGGCACCATAATTTCTTGTACCTGGATATGAACGCTAATCCATAGGAATTAAGTCATAGGAAACAAATACATGAAATAAATGTAAAATACCCTCTCTCTCACTCTCTCTCTCTCTCTCTCTCTCTCTCTCTCTCTCTCTCTCTCTCTCTCTCTCTCTCTCTCTCTCTCTCTCTCAAGACAAAAAAAAAAATATATAAAAAAGTTACAGGTCAGGAGGAAGTAAGGTAGCCAATAGCTGTCATTAAGATTTACTGAAATGCCTGAGAGAGAGAGAGAGAGAGAGAGAGAGAGAGAGAGAGAGAGAGAGAGAGAGAGAGAGAGAGAGAGAGAGAGAGAGAGAGAGAGAGAGAGAGAGATTGTAATGCATTTCAGATTAAATAAATTAAAAGTGAAAATATTAACTGAGTTGATGTTAAATCAGTTGGGAATATATATCCCAACAAAAAAAAAAATCGTGATTAAAGGCAATTCATATAAAAAAAAATGCCACGAATTAAAGAAAAACTGGAATTAAGAAAAGACAATAATAGAATAATTAAGAAACCAATCGATTTCTTATGGAGGGAAAAACTACAGATCACTAAAAAAACAAATATGCAAAATCAAATTCAGAAAATGAAACAGATGGAAGTATACAAAAAGATTTTCAGATAGAACAAATAAAAGAAAAAAAAATGACGAGATAAATGTTTAAAGTAAGAATTTCACTGGAAATCTGAAATATGCTGAAAAGAGTTTTAAAAAATTATGAAACAATAAATGAGTATACGAAAAAAATAAAGTATATATATATATATATATATATATATATATATATATATATATATATATATATATATATATATATATATTATATTATATATATATATATATATATATATATAATATATTAATATATATATATAATATATATATATATATATATATATATATATATATATATATATATATATATATATATATATATATATAAAGGTACAACACTCAGATAAATTTGTAGCATAGGAATGATCTAAAGCTATGTATCAAGTTGTGAAAATTATAGAAAATGAACACAAACTAATTACGTAAAGAACAATCGTGATCGAAGGGCGAATCGGAGAACAAGGCAAGAACATTTTTCCGAATCTGCCAAAATTTCATCACTTCCGACCGAACAAGTGATGCTAGCTTGTTATTCAACGCATCACAACATTTACTTCTATATACCAAGTAAAAATTCTTGTGCCGTGAGAGAAACAACGTTATATTTGACAGTACACCATATAAGTGCTGTAGAAGAAACGCAGAACCTATAAACGAAGGAGGTTGACGGGAGAGGAATAATGCCGAGAATTGGAGAGGAAATCAATAATCGTAAAAAAAAAATAAATAAATAGATAAAATAATAATAATAATAATAATAATAATAATAATAATAATAATAATAATAATAATAATAATATGTATGAGGGACGCGTAAATAAAAACATGTATAGAATTAAGAGAAAGTCAGGCTAAAATCAAATTGTGCCATACTCCCGTGCCTCGGTATATGGGTTACAGTTCCTTTCTTCGCTCCCCTTAACCTTCCTGCTCTTTGATGGCCGGTACCAATTTAAACTTGGGTGAACCAAGGAGCGGGCAGGTAGCCTAAAAAATCCCGATCGGATGTTGCGATTGGAACTCAGGATTTCCTGTATTGTAGTTATGCGTGCTGGAGTCTAGACCACCGCGAAGAGTAGTTTACCGGGTTATGAAGAAGAAGAAGAAGAAGAAGAAGAAGAAGAAGAAGAAGAAGAGAAAGACGATGAAGACGAAGAAGAAGAAGAAGAAGAAGAAGAAGAAGAAGAAGAAGAAGAAGAAGAAGAAGAAGAAGAAGAAGAAGAAGAAGAAGAAGAAGAAGAAGAAGAAGAAGAAGAAGAAGAAGAAGAAGAAGAAGAAGAAGAAGAAGAAGAAGAAGAAGAAGAAGAAGAAGAAGAAGAAGAAGAAGAAGAAGAAGAAGAAGAAGAAGAAGAAGAAGAAGAAGAAGAAGAAGAAGAAGAAGAAGAAGAAGAAGAAGAAGAAGAAGAAGAAGAAGAAGAAGAAAAAAAGAAAAAGGTGGCAGCGATGACGATGATAATGATCGTGATGATGATAATAATGATGATGATGATGATGATAATACTGATGATGATGATGATGATGATGATGATGATGATGACGATGACGAAAATGAGGATGTTGATACTGACGACAATGGCTTTAAACGTAGTCATATGAGAACTTCAGGAGCGATAACTAACTCTTACAATGAAATATCTATGTTCATAGTGCAATCTATTCCACAAAAGTTTTGTCCATGTCTTCATCTGATATGCTTTATGAACCAGTTATTGTTTCCATCAAATGTAACTTGACAAAACAGTAAAATGAGCACACGGAAGTAGGTAAAAAAAAATAGCTTAACTCGACAAAACAGTAAAATGAGCATTCAGGAATAGGTTAAAGAATATCTGAAAATATTTATGTATATTTTATGTTTCAAGTTTTCGGAATAATTTAATTCTTTCAGAAATTAATGATGGCGTTTGATGAAACAATTCTCTTCAATAAAATGTCACATTTTCGAGAGCAGATCTGTGCAGAGGGATAATGATGCATGTAACAAAATACAACTGCCAGAAAGTGTGTGGGTCTTCTTCAGAGATGAGACGACCACGTCCCCTCCTCTACATTGAACATCCTTGGACTGTCTTTCACTAAAATTATCAAATGGAATTTTCGCATTGTTTTCTCTTGCTAAAAGAACTTCCATAAAACTGTCTCACCTCCCCAAAACTTTTCCTACTTCCAGCTGCCTTATCCATTCATGTATGGAAAGCTGCTTCCACGTATGAGGAGGTTCAATTGACACACTCCCAAGCTAGATAGACTAAAGAGCTTTTCATTTCATCGATTCTTCCCTTCTAACTAATCGCCGCAATGTTGCATTTCTTGTTAATTGCATGCTTACCTCTTCCAGCAGCCTCTCTGCACAAGATTTTCTACTTAATCACATCTCTATTTTGTCCACCTTCCTAATGCAAAAGTTAATTAGTACTTTAATTATTTAATCCCTCTTGCTAGTAAACTCTGAAAATTTCTTTCTTTTCTGTATATCCTCATACCTACGATTAGAACTGCTTCAACAGAGAACATGAAATTACGAAACTAATAACCCCTTTTATGTTTAAATTTCGTTTCCATTAGGGAGCATCGCAATTTTTTTTTTGGGGGGTGGGGGTCGGGGGGGGAGGCAGTGTCCCTGACACACACACACACACACACACACACACACACACACACACACACACACACATAGGGGGAGAGAGAGAGAGAGAGAGAGAGAGAGAGAGAGAGAGAGAGAGAGAGAGAGAGAGAGAGAGAGAGAGAGAGAGAGAGAGAGAGAGAGAGAGAGAGAGAGAGAGAGAGAGAGAGAGAGAGAGGATTTCACGTCACCTTTGTAATGTAATGAGAACAGTTCTGTGACAGTGAATATTTTTAATACGTGGATGGCCCGTATATACTGAAATAATGCCATTTAAAAATTAGTACATTTAAACTTTGTTCACTACATTCCTGATTCATAATCTGACTGTTGGTGAGGCCACGAATCAAATGCTTTGCGAGAACCGTGTCACAAAAAGAATAATATCAAATATGTGTGACGGTCTGTCGGACACCCCGAACCAGTGTGAATTTGGTCACCTGTCGCGGATCAGTAAGGTAAACAAAGAAAGGGGAAAGTTACGAGGTATCGACTTTAAAATTATCTAAATTGTGAAGCACTGTACAGTGTTCTTCCTGTGATAATCATTGCATGATAAGAGGGAGAACATTTTCCACTCATATTAGCAAATTGCAGTGTCCACAGAGAAGCAAGATATAGGTATTAATGAAAGTGAGAAGAGACATTGAGACAATTGTGTTTTATTCCGGTTTTTGTAATATGAACTGAAGGGCGTTATATACGAGCAGCCCGCAGGGTATGTACATGAACACGTGTAATTTAAACCCACGCAGGCCAGGTAAGTATGATGAACTGTGTTATTTTCGTTTTCTATCAGTTTTGCTCTCAGTAATAAAATAAATACATAAATGAATATATAAATAAATAAAAAAAAATAAAAAAATAAAAAAATGCACTATTAAAGTTGATATTTAAAATAAAAGAAATCAATAAACAAAATTAAACATCTTGAAATAGCAAATTCTGTTAAATTATTACTAATAATTGTCACAATCCCGGTTATCTTTCCAAGAAAGTGGACGTTACACTGATCCCAGTAAATTTTAAAGGACTGGATTTTTAAAGGCCTCGAGTACCTACCCGACCTATCCGAAATCGCCAGCTAATAAATCCTCTCACAAAACCCTTACCTTGGCGCAGCACACAAGAAATCACCTGAATACCAAATCAATGTTGGGGTAGAAAACACAGTTATTCTATATAATAGGAAGATATTTTAATAATAATACCTAATATTAACTTACAAATAAATTGAAATAGAGCACATAATTAGGGAACAAATTTCTACCCCATACCAACACAGGATAATTCCCACACTCACTCACATTAGATTCCCCCTTTAACTCAGGCTCTTATATCGCCTCCCTTATTGTTCAGAGGTTATGCACATCAATATATGACATTCCCATTACTTCACAAAGCACTAAAACCCTTTTACTCCTTCATAGGCCGCTGAAATATTTTCCCCAGCTGCGGGAATTTCCCTAGACGCTGTTACCGCGTCACCAAATAACAATTCCCGTATTTTACTTCCTCAAACCTCACACGACATCACCGCCATCACCATAGATCACCCATAACACCATAACACCATCCCAAAGACACCAATAACACCTCAACACCACCACAGCCCCAACCACAAAATGGCTGCCTCTCACCCAGACACTATTCCATCAGGACACTATCACCTCAGCGTTACGTAACCAACGCAACACACCAACCAGATTTCAGCGAACAAGAGCTCTTGGTACCACAAAAGACTCACCAACCTGATCCTGGATATCAAGGTTATACCACCACATCACTGATACCTCCACACACACACTCCATCACCACAACACACCCGAATTTATCCCCTGAGAAACGCCACCCCTCTGTTTTCCCTCAGGGCCTCTTGCGCTCTGTCTCAAGAATTTGCTGATTTAGATAGAAAATCCAGACCTGTATCGTCTCCACACATCTCACCTCAAATATACCTCTTCCCTTACATATTCTTACATATAAAGAACTTAAATCATGAAGAGAATAATACTACATGATATAAACTGAATAAATACTAATATATAACTAAGAATAAAGATAAGTTTAGAAGGAAAACGGAACACGGGGGACACTAAGAAACTCGGTCAATAACATGACATAATTAAGACATAAACAATCACATTAACAGTCTCTTCAGTAGGACTACCAGATATGAGCATCTTGCAATATACGATACGTTAGCTTTGTGCATTTCAAGAAGTACAGTTACGTTTGTGATTTCACTGAAGTTATAAATGAAGATGCAAGTGGTGATGATACTGAAGGTTAACAGTTACGAAAAAAACTATGAAGCAACTGATAAATTTGACATTATTTTCTATAGACTGTGTCTCTCTCTCTCTCTCTCTCTCTCTCTCTCTCTCTCTCTCTCTCTCTCTCTCTCTCTCTCTCTCTCTCTCTCTCTTTCTAAAACCAACTTCCGAAAAAGAAATTCGTGATATCATTAATGGTCTTAAGGTTACTTCTGCAGGTTTTGATGATATCGATATGAAAATAATAAAAGGATGTAGTAATGAAATCTCTCCATTTCTTAAGGTTTTAACCAATAGATGTTTCAAAGAAGGTTGATTTCCTGAACAACTACAAATAGCGAAAGTTATACCAATATTAAAAAAAGGTGAAAAATTCAACCATGTAAATTATAGACCTGTGTCAATACGTCCCATCTTTAGTAAGATAAATGAAAAGTATTTCCTGTGAGATTAATCGATTATTTTAGACAATTTCCATTATTTACATAGTACCAATTTGGGTTCAGGCCTAAATATTCAACTGATTTAGCTATACACTACCTCACACAAAGTATTTATGATACACTGGACAAGAAAGAAAGTCAAATAACGGTGTTTTGTGACCTAACGAAAGCCTTTGATACCATATCTCACAATATTCTTCTACATAAATTGTTCAGTTATGGGATTCGAGGAAAGGTTAAAGACTTTCTGCAGAGTTATTTAAGTTCCAGAAAGCAGTATACAGTTTATAATAATGAGTCATCCTCTAGTAAGTCGGTCAATTGTGGTGTACCGCAGGGATTAATTTTGGGACCATTACTGTTTTAAATTTATGTTTACGATATTACTTACACAAGTGATAAAGTAAAATTTTTATTATTTGCTGATGACACTACTATATTTATTCAGGGACATAACATTCAAGAAATGGTATCGATTTTGAGTAATGTGCTCAAATGTGTTTCTAATTGGATTGCGAGTAATAAACTTACTCTAAATACATAAAAAAATATATATATATATTTGGTGTCATCATCAGTTAATAAGAATCTTAATATCTTAATGTTTCGATGAATAATAATATCTTGGTTAAAGTTAATAGCACTAAATTCTTAGGAACAATAATTGACGATAATTTATCATGAAAACTACATGTAAGGCAACTTTGTACCAAAATATCACAACTGACCGGTGTGTTGTACAAGATTAGGAATTCTATTACTGCTGACTGTATGAAATTGATATATATGTCCACTGTCTATCCGCATTTATTGTACTGTTCTGCAATATGGGGAGGAGCGTTTAAAAAAATTTTAGACAACTTATTCATTTCACAGGAAAAGTTTTAAGGGTAATGTATTTAAAGTCAAAGTATGATCACACTGACCCTCTATTTTATGATCATAAATTATTGAAGGTTCCTGAAATAACATCATTGCAAACATGTATATTTGTTTTTAAATGTCTTCATACATATCCTAATAATAGAACATTTGAGCCTCTCCAATAACCCAAATACCCGCAGGCCCTATGACCTCAGGATGCCTCTGTGCCGCACGGTGCAGGCACAGCGCAGCGTGAGTGTGCGGGGCGTGCGGGCGTGGAACACCCTCACCCATTATACTAAGTCAAGCATCACGGTGTTAGCATTGAAAAATTAAATTAAATCCGCAATATTTCAAGAATATAATAACGGTCAAAACTGAAATATTATTATGTCATTACATGCTGAATTTAAGTTAAGTTGCATTTATGTATGCGATTATATAAGTATGTATGAATACATATGGATTTTTTTTTTTTTATGTAGGAAGGACACTGTCCAAGGGCAACAAAAATCCAATAAAAAAAAAAAATGTCCCATAAAAGGGTCAAAGTAGTAGTCAAAAATTGATGAATAAGTGTCTTGAAACCTCCCTCTTGAAGGAATTCAAGTCATAAGAAGGTGGAAATACAGAAGCAGGCAGGGAATTCCAGAGTTTACCAGAGAAAGGGATGAGTGATTGAGAATACTGGTTAACTCTTGTGTTAGAGAGGCGGACAGAATAGAGGTGAGAGAAAGAAGAAAGTCTTAATTTCCAAACTACCCTCCTACGGCTTCTATCCTCTCTGTAACTTCATCTCAAGTGTTCTTTCTGACCGTTCTATTGCTGCTGTGGTAGACGGTCACTGTTCTTCTCCTAAATCTATTAACAGTGGTGTTCCTCAGGGTTCTGTCCTGTCACCCACTCTCTTCTTATTATTCATTAATGATCTAAAACAAACTTCTTGTCCTATCTACTCCTACGCTGATGATACCACCCTGCACTTTTCCACGTCTTTTCATAGACGTCCAACCCTTCAGGAGGTAAACATTTCACGCAGGGAAGCCGCAGAACGCTTGACTTCTGATCTTTCTAAAATTTCTGATTGGGGCAGAGCAAACTTGGTATTGTTCAATGCCTCAAAAACTCAATTCCTCCATCTATCAACTCGACACAACCATCCAGACAACTATCCTCTCTTCTTTAATGACACTCAACTGTCCCCCTCTTCTACACTGAACATCCTCGGTCTGTCCTTTTCCTATAATCTAAACTGAAAACTTCACATCTCATCACTAGCTAAAACAGCTTCTTTGAAGTTAGGTGTTCTGAGACGTATCCGCCATTTTTCTCACCCCACCAGCTGCTAACTCTGTAGAAGGGCCTTATCCGTCCATGTATGGAGTATGCTTCACATGTCTGGGGGGGGCTATCTTCTACCGTTATTTTAATGCTAACTGCTCTTCTGAACTTGCTAACTCCTCCTATGGCCTCGTTGCAAAAGACTTTCTTCTTTCTCTCACCCCTATTCTGTCCACCTCTCTAATGTAAGAGTTAACCAATATTCTCAATCATTCATTTCTTTCTCTGGTAAACTCTGGAATTCCCTGCCTGCTTCTGTATTCCCACCTTCCTATGACTTAAATTCCTTCAAGAGGGAGGTTTCAAGACACTTATCCTTGAATTTTTTACTACCGCTTCGGGGCCTATTCAGGGACCGGCATTTCACTGGGCTTTTTTTTTTTTTTTTTGTTGCCCTTGGCCGGTGTACCTCCTACATAAAAAAAAAAAAAAAAAAAACGAAAAGTACGTGGAAAAACATATTAATAACACAACAACGGACACGGGCTTGAATACAGCTGAAGCTGTGTCTTAAACAAAAAGTTGTCATCAGTGTAAAATTATCCGACACTAATTTGCATATTTAAAAGGAAGATAACTTAAAACAAACTAGTGGACAAAAATCATTTATACGCATGATTACTATTCACGTAGCACCTGTGAAGAAAATAAAATTTTAGATAGAAAGGAGGTGCAATAAAAGCTTTACTTGCACATATATCAGGTAGACAAGGAACTCACTCGCAAGCGCTCATCATCACAATCACACTCAAATTTCTCCGATCACTAATGTTTTTACACTAAAATATATTTACAAAATAATCAATTTACATGAACAGAGATATATGTAAAAAAATGAAAATCATAGAGATGACATACATTGTCCATGCCTCTCTTCACATGCACAGACACATCCTTCTCTGTGTGACGCAGCTAAACACTTCACCCAAGACTTTCTTTTTTTTTTTTTATTTGAACACTATATGGGCAGCTCAGCAGTACGAAAATTCTACTGACAAGCTCAATAGATAACATTATTGGTTAGTCTTCACCGCGAATCTTCACTATACATTCCGTATTATTAAATAATGCTTACTAAATTCGGAGAACGCATGTTGTCTCCATCATGTGTACGTACTCTTTTTTTATATTCTGTTTGTATAGTGTACTGTCAAGATGCTGACGTAACAGTCGTGCTCAGTCAAGATGGTAATGTAACAGTCGTATACAGTTAAGACACCAATAAAACAGTCGTGTACTGTTCTGCTCAAGATCCCTATACTGTTCTCCACATTCTGGCTATATATTACCTTTTTATGATTCATATACCAATTTATGAATTTGATTATTATCGCAGTTAACCATTGACTGTTTATTATTATTATTTTTTTTTCTGGTTCATTTCATGGTATTATGTCCTCCTCATCTCTTTCTAAGTTCCCAGAATCTTCTGAACTCTTTGGAGTCAAGATTCTGAAAACTAGAAGACATTCTTTTTAAATCTCTCTTTCTCTCTCTCTCTCTCTCTCTCTCTCTCTCTCTCTCTCTCTCTCTCTCTCTCTCTCTCTCTCTCTCTCTCTCTCTCACACACACACACACACACACACACACACACTCTATGTGTGTGTGTGTGTGTGTGTGTGTGTGTGTGTGTGTGTGTGTGTGTGTGTGCGCGCGCACGCACGCACGCACGCACGCACGCACGCACACACACACACACACACACACACACACACACACACACACACACTGTGTGTGTGTATGTGTGTGTGTGTGTCTGAGAGAGAGAGAGAGAGAGAGAGAGAGAGAGAGAGAGAGTCATGCGCCCTTGTGACGGTCTGACAGGAAACTATTCTGGTTCTTCATCAGCGTCATGCGGAATAAATTGTAAATAATGCAATATTCCTATATGCGCCCCAGTTTAAGACTCAGTTGGATGGTTGGATCTGTTAACCGCAGTATAGTTGTTTGTGTGAGTCTGAAACATCACAAGTAAGAGCAATTTGTGACTTGACCAACTGATTTTCTGGCAACATTAACTGCCAGTAATATCATTGTCACAACCAGCACTCATATATACGTAATACTAATACAGTTTTTCTCTCCCACTGAAACTGCTTACCATTTTTACAATTACCATTATCACTGTTAAATCAACTTTTATTTTATTCTTATTTCATTATTCTATCTTGATCGTTATCAATGACTTCATTACTTTATAATGATATAAAACTATAACTGTAGACAATGATTGTGTAGGCACTTTCACGGTGTTTTCAAATCATATAATCCCAGTGATAAAAGCACAAAAAATAAGTAACAATATGTAGATGGAGGTGAAAATTAATTGGAAGCAGTAGACGTGACAGCGGCAACAGTAATATGTTAACTGGCTCTAAAAGCATTGTGATTGTGACAGCTGTGGGCAGAATGCCGTGTAACGCATTCCAGTCTGCCACAGTATGAGTGTGTGTGTGTGTGTGTGTGTGTGTTTGAACTCGGCTAGCAGCAGCAAAACAACAAATGCTCGAGAGAGGCAGTCATATACATAAAAACATCTGAGATCGCTGGACATCGTCTTAGGTAACACACACATTATCGCCATCTTTGTCACTGACTGAATGGTGTCAATTATCATTTCAAGAAACGCAGGCAGAACAACGTGACCAAAACTTTAGCACACGAGTGAAACCTAGAATACAACCATACAAGTAAGTATACGCAAGTGATATTATGTTTTTGAACACAATTTTTTAATAAAGCGTTTGACAAGATACCCCATCAGAGGCTCCTGAGAAAGGTTAGGGCACACGGGATAGATGGGAAGGTGTTAGGCTGGATAAAGTCATGGCTTAGCGACCGGCGGCAGAGAGTTGCAATAAACGACTCTAAATCCGAGTGGGATCATGTAATTAGTGGGGTGCCACAGGGATCAGTATTAGGACCATTGCTGTTTTTAATATGATGAATTAACTGAATAGTGGAATTAGTAGTGATGTTAGTAAATTTGCTGATGACACAGACAGATTAATTAGGTCAGAATCGGATGCCATAGCCTTGCAAGCAGATTTAGATAAGATGAATGAATGGACGGACAGATGGCAAATGCAGTTTAATATCAACAAATGCAAAGTACTTAACGTAAGTAGAGGAAACCCAGACAGTAGATACACAATAAACAACGAAACTCTGATAGGTTCTGGGTACGAAAAAGATTTAGGAGTTATAGGTAGTTCTGAACTCCGTCTAGGAAAGCAATGCATAGAGGCCAGAAACAGGGCAAATAGGGTATTAGGATGAATTTTTAGGAGTGTTAAAAGCAGAAGGCTCAAAGTAAT
>NC_087164.1:6454922-6482422 GCF_035594125.1 Scylla paramamosain | reverse complement strand
GCTTCCTAACACAGGGTAAACTATAACAGAGAATCTCGTGAATTTATGAGCACTGGTGGCATTGATGTTTTGTTCCATGACGCGAGAACACAACAATGACCATACCAGAAAAAAAAAAAATAAAATAAATAAATAAATAAAAATAATAAAAATCTTTTTGCCCAAAGACAAAAACATAAGGAAGCTGTGGCGGCGCGTAGCATCCCATTGCGACGGATACCTTATTTTGCTGTCAAGATTAATTTCAGTAATATTAATGAGTTGTATTATGTACTGGGGGAGGGGGATGCAATTTAGCCAAGTATAAGCAAATGAATATCACAGTAAACCACTGGATTCATCATACCTGTTACATATTATGTCTTTCCTTTGCGATTACTGTGCATTACAATTGTTTAGATGAGCACTAATACATGATTAATCACAATGTTATCTTGCTGATATCGGGGTTGTAAAACATATTTCAAATGTTTAAAAACATCATAATCACTAAGATAGGGACTCTAAGATAATATAAATATAACAAGGGGAGTTGACAACTTCTAATGTACACAGTATTCTCACAACTTACCTGCTAAGTCTGCTCAACAGTCTTAAAGTGGAGGAGATCTAATCTCAATTATTAATACATAGGAAATGAATAATAATAATAATAATAATAATAATAATAATAATAATAATAATAATAATAATAATAATAATAATAATAGTAGCTAATGCCTCCTGGGCATAAACTAAACTAAATCTTGTTTAGTCTAATCTCCTAGCTCACTGTCTACCGCCAAACCATTCAAAGACTAACCTATAGTCTTTCATTGCCGGAAGAACGTTTGGGCGTTATCTTAAAACCCGGACTTTTCGCAGCACTGCATGGTTTGATGTGCTAAATAATCCATACTTAATACTTGAATTTAAAAAAAAAAGTAAAAAAAAAAAAAAAAAAAACATTAAAACAAAATTATGGGATGTGCCTGATTAGCTGACGGGGCTCGGCCAAAGCCTAAACGTTCTTCTGACAGTAAAAAGAGTATAATCTAATGGCATTGATAGCTAAGCGTGAAGCAGCTATTGGGTGATTCCTTTTTTTTTTCTTTTTTTATGTAGGAAGGACACTGGCCAAGGGCAACAAAAATCTAATAAAAAAAAATGTCCACTAAAATGCCAGTCCCACAAAAAGGGTCAAAGCAGTGGTCAAAAATCGATGAATAAGTGTCTTGAAACCTCCCTCTTGAAGGAACTCAAGTCATAGGAAGGTGGAAATACAGAAGCAGGCAGGGAGTTCCAGAGTTTACCAGAGAAAGGGATGAATGATTGAGAATACTGGTTAACTCTTGCGTTAGAGAGGTGGACAGAATAGGGGTGAGAGAAAGAAGAAATTCTTGTGCAGCGAGGCCGCGGAAGGAGGGGGGCATGCAGTTAGCAAGATCAGAAGAGCAGTTAGCATGAAAATAGCGGTAGAAGACAGTTAGATATGCAACATTGCGGCGGTGAGAGAGAGGCTGAAGACAATCAGTTAGAGGAGAGAAGTTGATGAGACGAAAAGCTTTTGATTCCACCCTGTCTAGAAGAGCAGTATGAGTGGAACCCCCCCAGACATGTGAAGCATACTCCATACATGGACGGATAAGGCCCTTGTACAGAGTTAGCAGCTGGGGGGGTGAGAAAAACTGGCGGAGACGTCTCAGAACACCTAAGTTCATTGAAACTGTTTTAGCTAGAGATGAGATGTGAAGTTTCCAGTTCAGATTATAAGTAAAGGACAGACCGAGGATGTTCAGTGTAGAAGAGGGGAACAGTTGAGTGTCATTGAAGAAGAGGGGATAGTTGTCTGGAAGGTTGTGTCGAGTTGATAGATGGAGGAATTGAGTTTTTGAGGCATTGAACAATACCAAGTTTGCCCTGCCCCAATCAGAAGTTTTTGAAAGATCAGAAGTCAAGCGTTCTGTGGCTTCCCTGCGTGATATGTTTACCTCCTGAAGGGTTGGACGTCTATTAAAAGACGTGGAAAAGTGCAGGGTGGTATCATCAGCGTAGGAGTGGATAGGACAAGAAGTTTGGTTTAGAAGACCATTAATGAATAATAAGAAGAGAGTGGGTGACAGGACAGAACCCTGAGGAACACCACTGTTAATAGATTTAGGAAAAGAACAGTGACCGTCTACCACAGCAGCAATAGAACGGTCAGAAAGGAAACTTGAGATGAAGTTACAGAGAAAAGGATAGAAACCGTAGGAGGGTAGTTTGGAAATCAAAGCTTTGTGCCAGACTCTATCAAACGCTTTTGATATGTCCAAGGCAACAGCAAAAGTTTCGCCAAAATCTCTAAAAGAGGATGACCAAGACTCAGTAAGGAAAGCCAGAAGATCACCAGTAGAGCGGCCTTGACGGAACCCATACTGGCGATCAGATAGAAGGTTGTGAAGTGATAGATGTTTAAGAATCTTCCTGTTGAGGATAGATTAAAAAACTTTAGATAGGCAGGAAATTAAAGCAATAGGGCGGTAGTTTGAGGGATTAGAACGGTCACCCGTTTTAGGAACAGGTTGAATGTAGACAAACTTCCAGCAAGAAGGAAAGGTAGATGTTGACAGACAGAGCTGAAAGAGTTTGACTAGGCAAGGTGCAAGCACCGAGGCACAGTTTCGGAGAACAATAGGAGGGACCCCATCAGGTCCATAAGCCTTCCGAGGGTTTAGGCCAGCGAGAGCATGGAAAACATCATTGCGAAGAATTTTAATACATGGCATGAAGTAGTCAGAGGATGGAGGAGAGGGAGGAACAAGCCCAGAATCGTCCAAGATAGAATTTTTAGCAAAGGTTTGAGCGAAGAGTTCAGCTTTAGAAATAGATGTGATAGCAGTGGTGCCATCTGGTTGAAATAGAGGAGGGAAAGAAGAAGAAGCAAAGTTATTGGAGATATTTTTGGCTAGATGCCAGAAATCACGAGGGGAGTTAGATCTTGAAAGGTTTTGGCATTTTCTGTTAATGAAGGAGTTTTTGGCTAGTTGGAGAACAGACTTGGCATGGTTCCGGGCAGAAATATAAAGTGCATGAGATTCTGGTGATGGAAGGCTTAAGTACCTTTTGTGGGCCACCTCTCTATCATGTATAGCACGAGAACAAGCGGTGTTAAACCAAGGTTTAGAAGGTTTAGGACGAGAAAACAAGTGAGGAATGTACGCCTCCATGCCAGACACTATCACCTCTGTTATGCGCTCAGCACACAAAGACGGGTCTCTGACACGGAGGCAGTAGTCATTCCAAGGAAAATCAGCAAAATACCCCTTCAGGTCCCCCCAACTAGCAGAGGCAAAACGCCAGAGGCACCCTCGCTTAGGGGGATCCTGAGGAGGGATTGGAGCGATAGGACAAGATAAAGATATGAGATTGTGATCAGAGGAGCCCAATGGAGAAGAAAGGGTGACAGCATAAGCAGAAGGATTATAGGTCAGGAAAAGGTCAAGAATGTTGGGCGTATCTCCAAGACGGTCAGGAATACGAGTAGGGTGTTGCACCAATTGCTCTAGGTCATGGAGGATAGTAAAGTTGTAGTCTAGTTCACCAGGATGGTCAGTGAAGGGAGAGGAAAGCCAAAGCTAGTGGTGAACATTGAAGTCTCCAAGAATGGAGATCTCTGCAAAAGGGAAGAGGGTCAGAATGTGCTCCACTTTGGAAGTTAAGTAGTCAAAGAATTTCTTATAATCAGAGGAGTTAGGTGAGATGTATACAGCACAGATAAATTTAGTATGAGAGTGACTCTGTAGTCGTAGCCAGATGGTGGATAACTCGGAAGATTCAAGAGCGTGGGCACGAGAGCAGGTTAAGTCATTGCGCACATAAACGCAGCATCCAGCTTTGGATCGAAAATGAGGATAGAGAAAGTAGGAGGGAACAGAAAAGGGGCTACTGTCAGTTGCCTCAGACACCTGAGTTTCAGTGAAGAAAAGAAGATGAGGTTTAGAAGAGGAGAGGTGGTGTTCCAGAGATTGAAAATTAGATCTTAGACCGCGAATGTTGCAGAAGTTAATGAAGAATAAGTTGATGGGGGTGTCAAGACACTTAGGGTCGTCGACAGAAAGGCAGTCCGACCTGGGGACATTTATGGTCCCCTCCCCAGATGGGGACTCTGAGGCTGGTGTAGGAGTCGCCATGATAATTTTAAAATTTTTGGGTGAATGGTGTGTGTTTTATTAGATGTTTGTAGTTTTGTGTGGAGGAAGAGAGTTGTCTTTAGAGGGCAGGCTGTGACTGCCCCCTTGTGTTGTGAGACACAAAGGGAAACGTTCAGTGAGGTCACAGCTGGGTTTAATGATAAGTTCACAGCACCCCCTGAACAGTGCTTTAGACCTCACTGGGAGTAATTATCGTTTCGGCAGGTGTCTACTGCTTACTCCTACTGCCTAAGGTAAGGGTAACGCCATACATGATTTCTTTCTAATCTGGCATGATTTACTTGAGAAAACCTAAATAAAATCTGTTAAACATACGCAAACAGCAACTTATACAGCACATTTTTAACCTTTTCTGTAAGGTGTGTTTTTCGTAGATAATATCCTAATTTGCAGACATTTAGTCGTTAAAAGTTAGCTCTGTCTATAAGGAAACAAATATTTTAATCTTTTTGGTATTTATTTATTTTTTTCCGGTGTACTACGTCTTAATCGTAAGAATGTATATACCCTGAAGCCTTTCCCAGGCAATACTTCCCCACGTTCTTTTCACAAATCACTTCATTATAATTTACAAATATATTTTTTTTTGTTACCGAATCGTCTTGTACAGGTTGTCACAAGGTTTGTTGTCGTTTCTAGTCACTAAAACCAAAAATTATCTTAATAAAAGCAGAGACATAACATATTTTATCATTAAGAGAACTAGTATATTAAGTGTCACACATGTAGCACTGAAAATAACAGCAGTATATTAAATAAATCTAGTCTACAAAGACATGGAGTACAGTGGAGTGGGCAGAGCGCGTTAGCTTGGTATGGTTAGTGACGTCACAGAGAAGGATGAAGTAGTCCCAGGCGTGATTATAATTTTCAAATTTGATTGCGTTTTTTACTCAGAAATTTCTAACTGCAGAGAAAATTTAATGATATTCCATTGAGTAGTACCGTCTACTCCATTATCTTATGTAACTTCTACACGAACCTCGACTAGTACACTATCACCTCCACAAATATAATTGTGGAAAAATAAACGGAAGAAAGCTCCAAGATATGAGGATGGGAGGACGACGTACCAGCTCGGTACGTAAGTGGTACAAACAGCGGGCGCCGGTAAATCATGTTCATAGCCATGCAACAAATAGTACTTATTCATAGATTCAATTCTCACATTAAACACATTTTTTTTTCATACTCATAGTTATATAGTCTATTCTTCTGACAGTAAAATATAGTTCTCAGATTCCCACAAGAGAAAAATTGACAATTGATTTAGTGAGAAGACACTTAATACATTAATATGTAAAAGGTTCCTTGCCTCTCCGTCAAATGTCCTCCACTGTTACCTCATTCTTCATGAGAAATAATTTGGCAGGCACCGTAGGACCCCACATCAGTTCCCAATTTATCACTAACTTCGCACTTCTCCTTAAAGATCAGCAACTTTTTCATCCCCATGAGTTTCGGTCGGCCGCCCTTTCCTCCTGCACCCCATTACCCTCCCCTCCAGCTGGCGGCACCAATCCTCGTGTTGCGCCATCCATCACCAGCTTGAAGCGCAACACACACACACACACACACACGTATCGTTTCCATGTAAAAAAAAATAAAATAAAATGATAACAATAAGATCCTGCAAAAACAATTTTGACAATGATGTCGACAAGGATTACACAAGAACGCTACCTCTCCCACAGAAAAACAACAGTAACTGTGTGTGTGTGTGTGGTGATCGGACTTCGGTGTCGATATAACTGAAACTCAAGCTGGGTAGCCACATGTGAGCCTTGCGTTGGACGAACAGCATGTGTGTGTATGTGTGTGTGTGTGTGTGTGTGTGTGTGTGTGTGTGTGTGTGTGTGTGTGTGTGTGTGTGTGTGTGTGTGTGTGTGTGTGTGTGTGTGTGTGTGTGTGTGTGTGTGTGTGTGTGGTCCTTGTGTGTGTGTGTGTGTGTGTGTGTGTGTGTGTGTGTGTGTGTGTGTGTGTGTGTGTGTGTGTGTGTGTGTGTGTGTGTGTGTGTGTGTGTGTCTGTCTGTGTGAGCGCACGCAAGCTGAAACTGGTGTTCTGTGGTAGCCCACGCTTCTTTCAATATTTTGAACAACACTGTAATAAAATAACTATGAAAAAAAATGCTATTCAAACCAAACACATGAACGCACATGAAGAAATAACCATTGTAAGTCGCTGAGGTAAGTTCGCTATCACGCACCCATCACGCGCCTCTTTGGTATTGACCCATAAATATTACGGTACTATTTTATTTTCCTTTCTCTCTCTCTCTCTCTCTCTCTCTCTCTCTCTCTCTCTCTCTCTCTCTCTCTCTCTCTCTCTCTCTCTCTATCTCTCTCATACATACGCCTCTTGAAATAGTGAAACGGTTTATGATCTCTTTACAATTCTCTTATAATCCCTTTTTGTAACATAATTATGTGGCTGAAGCCACTTAAAAATACCCGATATCACCAGTTTTTGTACTGCCATAAGGGAAAAGGGAAATGAACCAAAGATAACCTTTACATTTACAGACATTCGTTCCTGATTAAATCAATTATTGGGTTATGAATTCACGTAAAAAGGTATTATCTCATTCATTTCTATGAAAAAAAAACCATCATTCGTAGTCATTTAATATACGAACATAGGGAAAAATGATAACATGGTCATTGACTGAATATTTTGAGTATTGGGCGTCTCACTCTTCCTCATTTCCTGATTCCGATCAATTGTGTCCATTCCCAATTATGTTACGTGGAGGCGGTGCTGGCTGACAAATTCATTCACTTCATTGCATAATTAACGTGTTTCCGAAATAATAGTTATGTTACGGGAATTGGTGATGAAACTTTGTATCCATTACTACTTTACCTCAATGCAGCGTCAGCTGTGAGAATATTGCCGGTTATCGATCCACTGGTTAGTTATTGTTGCAATTACTGAAAAGAGAAAAAAAGGAATGTTTCAAATAAACAAGTGTAAAGTTTTGGGAACCGATTCATTACGGAGTTTGATACTAAAAAAAAAAAAAAAAGCAATGCTATACTAAAATTACTATTACTAGTCTTATCATATGCACTACATGTGATTCCGCTCTACCACATTTCCTTTTGTTATCATTAGCAGACAGACTGAAGATGAAAGAATGTGATGAATGAAGAATGAGAGAAATAAGACAAACCTTCGAAATAAATCTAGATTTTCCTATCCTGCCTGCCTGTGCTCACTCCGTCACCGTCACGGGTTACATGTTTTGCTGCAGATGAAGGAGAAAGGTAAATGTTCTTTGAAATACTTCCGTGTATCACTACTTCACGTTTTTATCTGCAGACTGATCATATTCTCGTATTCATTAGGCTTTTTTTTTTTCATATAGGACAACACATTTACATCCAAATTGATCAAAGAACTGCTGCTAATTACAAAAAAAAAAAAAAAAGAAAAGGAAAAAAAATGGCACGAATATCTATAATTTTAATTTTATTTGTGTATTTATCTATTGATTGATTTATTGATTTTTCTTCATTCATAATAATAATAATAATAGTAATAGTAATAATAATAATAATATTAATAATAATAATAATAATAATAATAATAATAATAAAAATAATAATAATAATTTATCATTATTATTATTATTATTATTATTATCATGATTATTATCATTATTATTTATTTATTATTTATTTATTTACACTTTCTTCCTCTAGTACGTGTTCACAAATATGCTTGATTTGTACCGTCGTTATTAAATTGGATCCTCGTAAACAAAACAACCCATTAATTATTACAAGTGAGCCATGTCTGTAAATTAGAAATACCATACAATGCAGGAACAAGGGTGAATAACAACGTAATGACAAAGAAGCGTTTACTACTAATTTTCCGATACTGAAAAAAAAAAAAATGTTATAAAAAAGCAAAAACCGCTCCTCAGTTATTAAACTAACTTCGAATTATGATGCCTGCTTATTTACTTACCAATTTATTTTCTTATTTTATTTACTTGCATTATTCTTTTTAGATTTTATTCTTATTAATTTATCTATTAATTCATTTATGTTTACTCTGCACGTGCGGCAGTAGAACAATCAAAGACCAAAACATGCAGCACGTCATAATCCCTGCACGTGGATGTGCTCAGAAAAGTTGACTCTCCTTTTCATCGTCTCCTTTCTTAGGACAACCACTGCCTCTCATTTCCAGCGTCTTTTTTTTTTTTTCGCATTTACTGTTTCCTCTATCAACAAAAGCTGAGGTCTGTTTTTTTATCCTCTTTTTTTCTGTAACGGTATAGGTTTTATTTTGATTTACCTATTATTAATACTATAACTACTACTACTTCTAGCTACTACTATAGCTGATTGTTACTACTACTACTACTACTACTACTACTACTACTATATTATTATATTATTATTATTATTATTATTATTATTATTATTATTATTATTATTATTATTATTATTATTATCATTATCATTATTATTATTATTATTGCTGTTATTATTACCATCATTGTTGTTATTATTATTATTATTATTATTATTATTATTATTATTATTATTATTATTATTATTGACAGTCATCCTATGATGGGTCTACTTTAATGCTGTTGTAGGGGAAGTTGTTTCAATCGTTTTTGCCGCTTGTTACTTTTTATTTATTTTTGAAGTACGGTTTATCTGTCAGTAATTTTCTTGTACATTGGTGTATTATTGCAATGGCAATGTGCTTCATATGTTGTGAGGCGCAATACGGTGTGGCCAAGCAATGCGTTGGTTTACAGTGCAGCAACCCACTAGTCTCTCTGATAATCCTTTAAAGAGAAAGGGTTGTCCCTACGCACACACACGCTCTCTCTCTCTCTCTCTCTCTCTCTCTCTCTCTCTCTCTCTCTCTCTCTCTCTCTCTCTCTCTCTCTCCATAACTCCACTTCTACGTCTCTTTCGTTATGTGCCATGCTTATCCACTAAATCTCTAAACTTCCGCACTAAGTTTTCGTACCGTTTAGAAGAGCGATCACTACTACCACCCGCCAAATCTCCAACATTCACCTGTATGTACTACCTACTGGTTCACCACTCCCCACACAGTGCATATCATAATCTATCACGCCATCATCACATCAGTGCCTTCTTTATGACAATCCTTAGCACACAGTTTCGTCTATGTGCTAGACTGCAGGAGTTCTCAAACTTTTTTTCAAGCTGGGTCCCCCAAAGCTGGTTCAATGTAGCCATCCACTCAGCCCCCTCCCTAACTATGCCACCATAGATAGACAGATAAAATCAGATAGATAGATAGACAAATAGACAGATAGATAGATAGATAGAAAGATAGATAGTTAGATAGATAGATCCATAGATAGCCCTTGGCTAGGCTATTATTGTATTGGCCCACACTATTAGTATTGTTATTATTTTTTTCCTCACCTACTGTGATCGCCCCCCACCCCCCACCCCCCGGTTCAGAACCACTGTGCAGCGAGAGAGAGAGAGAGAGAGAGAGAGAGAGAGAGAGAGAGAGAGAGAGAGAGAGAGAGAGAGAATGTATGAACTTTGGGCCTATATTAGAAAAAGTATCGTGGATGGCTCAGAACGCACGGAATTTTAGGACTTCAGTTGATGGCCACGTGCGCGAACTCCTCCTCACTCGCTCGAATTCAATATTGGTCTCCCCTGAAGTGTAGACGCGATATATTGCCATCACCAACACACTGGCCACTTCCACACGGTATGACCATTAATTACCTTGATGCTCAAATGGATGAAAGTGTCACGAGCGAAAAGAGAAACGGCCGGGAAGCGACAAACGCGACAGGTCACGCAAACTAGTAAGCAATGTTTTAGCGTTACGAACAGGGGGAAGGCGCTTGCTATTTCCTATGGATGTGTCTTACGTCCCTGACGACTGTAGGTAGGAAGGGTCTGGCAATGATGGATTGAATGTGGAGTGGAACGGCCAAACTCAATAATACTGAATTGTAAGGGAATATGAATGTATGAGTAATAATGAAAATTATTAAGGAAGGATAACTAAATGGAATTAGGGTTACTTTTGCGTTCATAGAAAATATAATGCATTGAGTTTTATATATCGATACTTTTATAAGACACTCATCCTAAAAGAGGATAAAACGCAATCTTTCCTCGCCTTCTGCAATTTTCACAGCGGCAATTTCTTTTCTCCGTTTGCTAAAGTGGTACAATTTCGCCGGCTGAGATAGGCCAAACGCGAGCTAATAACCTTCCGAGGACATCTCATACTTTCCACACGGGAATGCGTCATAAAATACCCGTCTTCTGCTTACTTCATTGCCGAAAATGTACGTCGTGGTACTTTCTTGCTTATCACTCCCGTGAAAATTGCAGGTGGTTGAAAGAACGAACCCTTGGGCTCGCATCTATGTATATGTGGTGGTGGGAAAAAACTTGGCATCATCATGATCACCAGAAGGAGCCTTTCCCGATTCCATTAGGTATTCCGATACATTCGTGCGAAAACCGTATATTGCTGCAGCACCTATGTCGAAAGGAAACTACAAAGTAATTAAGTACAAAAGAATTGCTTTTGTTACATGTGGTCTCCCTGGTTCTTGATATGGTGATGAAAATAGGAATACGCATGCTTTATAAAAGTTGTCAATATTTATTCTAGCAAATAAAAAAAACAAAATAACTACTGAAGTGTGTGTGTGTGTGTGTGTGTGTGTGTGTGTGTGTGTGTGTGTGTGTGTGTGTGTGTGTGTGTGTGTGTGTGTGTGTGTGTGTGTGTGTGTGCATGTGTGTGTGTGTGTGTGAACGCGTGTGCATGCTTTCGTGTGAGCTAGTGTGTTAGCGTAGACAAAGTGAAGAAGACCGAGCTCATAAATTATAATAAAAACGCTTATACGTACACAAAAATCATGTGTATGGACGTACAAGGATCCTGAGGTGGTTGAATGTACGTATAAGTGTTTTTATTATAATTTATGAGATGGGTCTTCACTTTTCTACGCTAATACACTAGCTCACACGGAACCATGCACACACGTTCGCACACACACACACACACACACACACACACACACACACACACACACACATTTGAGTACTTATTTTTTTCTTTATTTGCTAGAATAAAACACGCAAATGAATAGCAGAGAAAATGATAATGTTTTCTACATGAATGCATGAAGGAAACGCGCCAAGTGTGGCGATCCCACAAGGTAGTGGAAAAAGTTAGATAGATCTTTCAATCATTTATACATGACAAACACTCAAGGTTTCTTACCTGGCTAACTCTCATCTTCATTTTTATGGTGTGTCTTATAAGTTTTTCCTCTTTACAC
This sequence comes from Scylla paramamosain, assembly GCF_035594125.1. Classification (NCBI taxonomy): domain Eukaryota; kingdom Metazoa; phylum Arthropoda; class Malacostraca; order Decapoda; family Portunidae; genus Scylla; species Scylla paramamosain. The sequence goes on along the minus strand of NC_087164.1, from coordinate 6,470,922 downwards.
CACATCCATTCCTGCAACAAGGCACTCCCCGCTAACGTCTTCCAGCACCGTTCCCAGTCTTCAACCGGGCAGGAATTCTCTCCTTGAGCACAAAACCCTCTTGTGGGAATTCTCCAGCTCTCGTGGTGTGGGAGAGCAGTAGAGCCTCTAGGCGGCCGTAAAGTGTGGCGGCATGTTATATTCATGAGGAGGCTTGGCAAGGGCTTTACGTTGTTTTACCCTCACCTCTGTATGGCTCTCTGTCTAACATGCTACTGGTGAACAAAGCTCTCAAAAAAACTCTTATTATGCACTGTGGTATGTGTGTGTGTGTGTGTGTGTGTGTGTGTGTGTGTGTGTGTGTGTGTGTGTGTGTGTGTGTGTGTGTGTGTTAGTAATGATTCTTATCATTTAAACGTTTGCCTTCTATTGTATTTTGTTGAAATTTTATTGGTATGTTGTTACTTAATTTTATAAAAAATATCACCTACGAATTAAGTGGATAAATACGCCTGCAAACAAGTTTAATGTGTTAATAACAGTGATATTTTGTATTATACACAGTCACAATTTAAGCATACAAAAAATAATTTAGGCTACAACATATTTGCTTCCTGGATCTAGACACTGCTTTCTCTTATTACATGGGAACAACAGATCTATCTTCAATGTTTTTCTTCAGTAGTTATTTTATATGCACAAACTATTTTATTCACTGTTTGATTGTCCAGTGTGACTGTTATACATTTTTTTTTTTTTCAGTTTTATGTTCTTTGTATGAATGCTCTCTCTCTCTCTCTCTCTCTCTCTCTCTCTCTCTCTCTCTCTCTCTCTCTCTCTCTCTCACACACACACACACACACACACACACACACACACACACACACACACACACACACATACACACACAGGATGAATGAATAACAGAGAGAGAGAGAGAGAGAGAGAGAGAGAGAGAGAGAGAGAGAGAGGATTTCCAGATGCTGCCCTGTCCTCCTTAATACGAAGTACTCGGAAACATATCCCCTTAATTCAATACCACAAGTCTCCTTTTTTTTTTTTTTCCAGGTCGTAAAGCCGCTCAGATGTACATTGATTTTAGGACGCATAGAGCTGTTGGGGATATTATCAGGATCAGGGAGATTCGTTGCCTAGGAAACGCCCGACAGGTGTGTGTATGTATGTATGTATGTATGTGTGTGTGTGTGTGTGTGTGTGTGTGTGTGTGTGTGTGTGTGTGTGTGTGTGTGTGTGTGTGTGTGTGTGTGTGTGTGTGTGTGTGTATGTGAGAGAGAGAGAGAGAGAGAGAGAGAGAGAGAGAGAGAGAGAGAGAGAGAGAGAGAGAGAGAGAGAGAGAGAGAGAGAGAGAGAGAGAGAGAGAGAGAGAGAGAGAGAGAGGGGGAAGCGATGATTACCCCAGCGCCGCGGATGAACTGGCAAGTGAAGGCTCTTCTCTATTCACAGTAGTATCTGACCTACTGGCCAAAAAAATAAATAAATAAATAAAAATGTAATCATAAAAGCATTGGCGAATGAAATCCCAGGGGCAGGAAGAGGCGGTCGAAGTAATTATCTGGAAGCTCAACATTAGTCAGAGTTTTATACTCAGCTTGATATGTGGCCTTCTTCCACTCGGAATGCTGATTAGCCTCACGGTATACACAACAAAGAGGCGAGATAACATTGCGAGCTGCAGGTCTTGAGCGTTGGGCTGACGCAGACCGTGAAGTTAGTTACGGTGCAATACAAAGGCTGCGGTCTCTTCCTGCTTCAAGGAAAATGAACATATACTAGATCCGTTTTCTTGCAGGGTGAGAGGGAGAGGAGAAAAGCGCGTCTGGTTGCATTTGGCTCCTTGTGTAAGTGGCACTTCATGAAAACAGAGCACGGGAAAAGTATTTTCTTAAATTCCTGAACCTGTCACCCGCACGTGACAGAATTTTTTTTTCGCACGACTTTACGTTTTTATTCAACACTTTCATGTGTTCAGCTTTTCCACTAGCCTCTTCACTACTTTCTTAGAAACTTTATAGGTAATGATGATTTCGGAGACTCGAAGTTCAAATAATCAAACAGGTAAGAAACAACTATTCATTTTCAAAGCCCACATGCTTCTCCTTTCATAAATGTTATTTCAGCCATTTATGTTATTTATTCGTATTTTATATCCATTCATGAAAACCTGTTGATGGCAAAAGAAAGCAGAGTAAAAAAGAAAAATACATGAAAAAAGGTAAAAAGTATTGCTACGATGGCCGCGATTGGACAAGTAACACACAAAGATAACGGAAGAAGGCCTTTGTCCTGCAATGGATTTATAGAAGCTGCTACTGATGATGCTCATGACACCATCATATTAATACTTCTTACGTCTGCCAACGTGAAAAGTCGTACGATAATTAAACCGTAGGTTTTTCTAAAGCTGATGTAATTGCCCTCTTTCTTATTCTGCCCATAAGGTGTTTCAAATTGTAGCGAGCCTCTTGGTTCCGCAACATCTATTGCTAGATGCTATTCTGAAATGCGTTATTTCTTTCCTAACTTGCCTTTTTTTTCCCAGTCTCTAGCCTTTTTTTTTTTCGCTTGATCAAGTAACTAAACCACTTATTGAGAAGTTGAAGAACAATATACAAGTTAATTTTTGCTATGATGAGTGATATATAATCACCAAAAGCAAACATGTAGTTATTGTTAATGGAGAGGGCTCGATTTACTTATTGTGTTATATATATATATATATATATATATATATATATATATATATATATATATATATATATATATATATATATATATATATATATATATATATATATATATATATATATATATATTGCCTCGTGTTCATACCCTCGTGTTCCGTATATACCCCTACTAATGAGATGTGGTCTTTTTATTTGTCCCTCACAAAGGGAATAATGCTATGTGAAAGTGCATAATTAAGTTGCCAATGTTGTTTAACCGAAAACCACAACGAAAGGAATACCAAGATTGAAAAAAAATAAAAAATAAATAAATAAATAAATGAGTAAAATAAGAAATAATAATCTCTAGTTCTCCCCTAGTATAGAAGCAAAAGACAATTGGAAACAATTCTCTATCTCTATCATGAGATTCTTCAAGAAACGGCGAAGGAAAGCCGTCACCCTTTAATTAAACGACAGAGGAAAAATTATGAACGTTTGATCTTTGCTACTAAACGTCCGGATGTTAAATATGTACTATAACGGTATGATGCCTACCATAAACCCATTCGTTCAGTCCTTTTATTGCAACGTTGTGATGATTCATATCGTGTACGTTTCTTCATCATACTGGACTTGGGAGGAATATAGTTCCAAATTCCTGAAGGCTGATAATTCAGTGTGCTGTACATTAACAAGACTGATATAATCGAAAAGCGAATCTACTCCGTTTTCTCTCAATGGAATGTAGTGATTACATTTTCTAAGAGAAACAACTACCCCAATTTCAGCAAAACTAGATGCTATTCACTTCCACCACACTTCTGGAAGGAAACGTGTTTTCTATGTGATTGTTTACTATGATATGAATACGAATTCACTCCTGTAGGATCACAATGACAGAGTTGTAAGCAAACTCATACCGCCGATAATGTATTAATAACACATGTAGAATAATGAAAAAAAAAAAAAAGTTCATAATGGTTCTCATTTCGCAGTTCATGAACAGCTAAGTTCAGCAGTCTCCGTGCCACAGACAAGTACAAGCACTCGATCTAACACTCCTACGTTGCTACACCTAGCCGACCTTCGACGCACAGCTTGAATTTCAATAGAGACATGATCGGGGCCAATAATGAAACTGTACGGCTAAACGGCCGACGAGAGAGAGAGAGAGAGAGAGAGAGAGAGAGAGAGAGAGAGAGAGAGAGAGAGAGAGAGAGAGAGAGAGAGAGAGAGAGAGAGAGAGAGAATGTTATGAAAGGTCAGCTTCATATCCATTAAAGAAAGTTTTATCACAAGAAATTATTAACATAAAATTTGATTCTGTCGTTAAAGTTTTAAGGAATAAAATACATCTATAGTATTCATGAAAGACCTAGAATAGATTGCGAAATTCGGCTAGAAATGTGATTTTCCCAAATAAAAAAAAAAAAAATACGGTATTCTACGGAACACATTTATACGTGAAGGTATGTAAAGTACAAAATAAAGCTTTAATATTTTCAAGATACAAGACATTAGGAAATATAAGCTGGAATACCACAATCTCATCTTTTATGACGTGATGAGAGGAGAAAGTCATGCAGGGCTTAGAGATAATAAAAGGAAAGGTGAGGAACTCGAGAGGTTTGTGAATACATAATGCTAACATACATACGTACTTACGTGTTTATGCCCTTTTTTTATATGAACTGGAAATGAAATCGTATATCAGGATTTCAGCCATTTTAATATCTAGTAAATAAAAAAAAACTTACCTTTGAAAAAGACTCGCACAAAATATTCTTGTGGTACGTGAAAAAAAAAAAAAAACCTGAAAATTGGTGTTGTGAATACCATTACGGGAGTGTGGCGCTATTTTTGGCTTCATTAGCCGAAAAGGACAATTAAACTTTTTTTTACCCATGAGCAGAGTGGTCGAGTGAGAATTGCTCAGGCCCATTTGAAGTTGGAGCCGATCATTACTGAATTCTGAGCCGATTATGATAATTAGGCCATGAGCGGAAATATGTATTGCCGAACCTCATTTTAATATTATTCGCGGCTTTGATTAATTGCTGGGCGCACAGGTGGACACGTCTAAAACGGCGCCTCTGTGATGAAGATTTTGTGAAATGTATAACTTGGCATTAGGAAGCATTCACAAAATGGTCATCTGACACATTCACATAAATAAGTAAATGCGTGTACATGTATAGCACACCTCAAATAGTGTTTACATATGTAAAACTTTTCAATGATCACCATCAAAACGCAATCAACATATATTCGTGGGCTGACTGTTTAACTTCTTATTGAATTTGCTGCACTGGTACTCTTGTGTTTGTTAACGTTGGTTCTGCAAGTTATGCTCGTTTTCTTTCTCTCACTTTGTTCCGCATGCCAACAAATTCAGCTTGTCACACGCTCACGCACGCACGCACGCACGCACGCATGCTCATGCAACGCACACACACACACACACACACACACACACACACAGACACACATACTCTCTCTCTCTCTCTCTCTCTCTCTCTCTCTCTCTCTCTCTCTCTCTCTCTCTCTCTCTCTCTCCATCCGAAGGTACAGGCGTTTTACTACAACACACTGGTAATTACACCTGGCATGTCTTCACGAAACTTTCTATTATGTAGTCTTCTTGGCTCTTTGTGTTCTCGGAAATGTTAGAAGGTTGTCGTACGAGGGAGAGACTTGTCTTCTTTTTATATTTTGACTTGATTTTTTACCACTGATATTCTGTCAACTATGAAATTATCTAATGAGATCACGAACTGTTTCAACAAGAAGTAAAAAAAAAAAAAAATCAATAACAAAGATGTTGTTTATGTACGTACATACGGGTATGTCCTACAGAAACAAAACAGGCTGAAACTTTTTTTTTTTGTGTGTGTCATGGAAACCAGCCAAGAGGCAAAAGCTGAATAAAAAAAAGGACCACATGCAACGCAGCTCTCAAAAAGAAATATGGGCAGAAGAACCAAGGCCGATTTAGTTTCCGAAGTGTCTTGATACTATACTCCTCTCTTACAACAGTTCAAGTCGTGTGCAAGAGAGAATACAGAAACAATGAGTCACAGACTTTACCAGTAAAAAGGATGAGAGACTGTAAATACTGGTAAATTCTTGCATTATTACAGTGGACAGAATAGGGATAAGAACAGGCAGAAAGCCGCCGGGAAGGTGGAGAATCATGCAATTAGCAAGGGCGGAAAAGCAGCAACCATGGAAAAAAAATTATATAAGATGCAACGTAGCGGTGTTGAATTACTATGGTCTGGTAGAAAAACAGAGGATCAATGAGAACTAACTGTATCACCTGTATTAAGTTTTTCACATCTACATCCATACAACATTAATGAAATTATTTTCACGAGAGAGGAAGAGAAAGTGAAAAATAACCTCCTCATTAATGTGAGTTATTCCTAAATTACGATTTATTTCATCATATTATTCTGTCACATGTTCGTAAACAAATATCAAATATTCCAAATATTTAAATGTTCCATAGCTTTAATGTTACGTCTAAAAAAATAATTTAACGTCTTGCGTTATACGAGTAATCAACAAACATACCCGTTTCATTTTTTTTTTTTTTTTTTTTTTTTTTACAATTACAATCGCTAGCTACGCAACCTTTGTCTCGCTTCATTATGCGCCTATTGCTTTCAACGACATTCACTATTCTGAGAAACCGATATGATTCACCTCACCTTTGTCAATGTGATTACAGGGAAACACGTCATATCTTCTCAGAAAAAAAAAAAAAAAACATACGTAAAACTCTCATCCTTTTCACTGCACGCTTACTAATTCAAATATCATGAATTAGTTTGATAACTCCTCATTGATCATCTGTTATATAAGTATACTGCAAAACATACAATACATGTTCAGAAAGTTAAATCATGGGTATAAGATATAACTTTAAACAATATGGAAAATATCTCTTGTTTTCCATTACACCAATTTTAATTTCATAAGAAACCATCTGCCTATCATGCTCTCTAAATCTTAAAGAACAACCAGAAAAAAATAAATAAATAAATAAAAAGAAAAAAAAAGAAAAGAAAAGAAAAGAAAAAAAAAACTTTTGGCTTTTACACAGAGGTCAGTTCTACTTTTCTTTGAATGTTGACGATATGGATTCCCTTTAGAAAATTCTGAAGACTCCACCAGGTTAGGTAAAAGACATCACTGTCTACGATCTAGCCTCATGAGGTTACCGTTGATTTCACTTCGATAATTCTCAAGAAGCAGACAAAAGCAATAAACCAGTTGTCTGTGTTTTCAATATAGCTGCATAAATTGTTGCTCGGTAACAACTAATTCGTTTATCTTTTTTTTTTTTTTTTTTTTTTTTGTCTATGAAATTGGCCCTATTTCATCGCAACAGTTGTTGAGAAAATTTCATGATGTATCCAATTCCTCTCATCGGAAAAAAAAAAAAAGTCGATGTATAATATGATGAAAAAGAAATAAAAAAAAATATATCAATTATTGCTGTAAAAAAAATTAAATAAATAAAATAAAATAAAATAAAACCTTGGACATAATTATATGATGATATTACATCCGAATACTCACTATAAGTAGGACATGAAAGAATGAGGATTTCTCGTAAATTGTTTGATGAATTGCTTTATGAAGCTTACTTTTGATTCTCTCTCTCTCTCTCTCTCTCTCTCTCTCTCTCTCTCTCTCTCTCTCTCTCTCTCTCTCTCTCTCTCTGTCTCTCTCTCTCTCTCTCAAAAACACCTGCCCTAATAAACACCAAAAAAAGCTGCTAGCTATCGACGTATGTGTCTATTCGATAATCTGAGATTCTTCTTAATTCTGGGAAAATTAATTCAAGCAAAGTTGTTTCTGTTGCATCGTTGCAGTCAATCAATTTCAGTTAAGTTCGGAAGCACTACCCTTGTCGGCTCTGCTGAAGACTACCACGAACGTTACCGAAAAGAGCTTTTAATCAGCTTCCAGATTCATGCTTGAGAAATAATATTCAGTATCATCAGCATATCACTGTATGAGAGACTAAAACAATCACTGATAATGTTCCTTATATTCACTAATTCTTGATACCTTTTACAGGTACATAGCATTAATAATTCTATTTTTCTCTATTTTCTTCAAATGTGGTATCCACACTAGTTTTGGAAGACAACAGAAACAATTTGCAATAATATCCACATGAGTGAATTCAAAATTTATTGTGAGGCCGAAAACTCATGTCACTTGATATATATTTAGTCTTTGGTAATGCAGTGCATTAGTAGACCTCTAGTCGTTTATATTTCCTCGTCAATCATTGTCCCATCCCATCTCTCTTCTTTTCTTTCTTCTTCTTCTTCTTCTTCTTCCGCAATGTTTCCCTGACTGGATTCCATTTTCTTCATGTAAAATGTAACACGCTGGAGGGGTTTTAGTTTAATTTAATTTTCACGATAAGCATGACGTTAATAACAAAAAGGTTTCCTTATTTCCCAAGTCAAGTGGTGCACGAAAAATTAAGTGATGAAAGGAAGCTGGATGTAAAAGAACAAAGAAATGTAATAATACCAAATTAAAAAGGAAAAAAAAAATAAATGAAAGCACTTAACGAAAGCATGTTAAAAATGCGGCAAATATTATTGTCAAGTGCCCAAATCTCGCTGTGTACATGAGACACGGCAGGAGTAATGATTTCATTTACCTTGATACGGTTATTTTTTTCTTGCAGAATATTTTACTTCGTGCACTCTAGAGCTTCCACTTCACACGTTCCTCATATTACTCTAACTTAGACATCCGCACCACAAATCCACCCATCCACCCATCCACCCACCCACACGCACACAAACACACACACACACACACACACACACACACACACACACACGTTAAAGAGGTACTACGTTTCCATTTGGTGTACACTCCTCGTTTCCAGCTGGGATAACTTTTACCATATCTTTACTACCCTACTGCTTAAGACTTCTTTCTCTATGTCAGTTGGACATCCATCCACCTGAAAGGGTATTTCTCGCTCCTTCCTTAAGATCAGTTCACTCAACCTCAAATGCTGTTAGTATTTACATGGCAATATCGGTGTGGCAGACAGGTAAAAATTAATTGCTGGTTGCTTATATGGCAAAAATCAGTGAAATGATAAAATATTAAACGACGACGACGCCAATGATGATGATGATGATAGTAATAATAATAATAATAATAATGATAATAATAATAATAATAATAATAATAATAATAATAATAATAATAATAATAATAATAATAAAATGCAATATTCTTACTTTCCGCTGTGCAAGACATTCAAGTTTTAGCAATATCGTTTTCCTTCAGAAAATCATGCTTTGCCTTACACGACTACTATACTTTCACGTGCCTTATGACATATCGTTCTTATTAGCGGTAATCATCAGCTTTGTTATATAAAAAAAAAAAGGCCAACAGCCCGTCACTGCCCGGCTCTGACTTTCTCTGCCCGCTGGGTTATGGCAGTAAGAGAATGCTGTAACTCCCACCAGTCCTTGGTATTTATCCTTTTACCGTTGTTTGTGCTAAACATGTATAAAAATTACATTATTTTTATTCATTTATATATTTCTTCTTTATTTATTTTTTTACCACTGTCAAAATCACCATTAAAATCGTCATAGCATCATTATTATCATGCCAAGCTTTTCCGTGTATGACATATTTCACCACGCATCAATACCACCACTGATTCTCGGACTAAAATTTCTTTCCCATGCTGAATTCAGTATGTATGGCCACCACATCGTGCACATAGCACACACATACACACACACACACACACACACTCCTATGTATATACGAGGAGACAAGAAGTTACTGATGATCACTGTGCATCACGGCAATAACCAATAATCATTGGAGAAACAGAACAAAACTTTAGATTGCCAATGTTTCTGGCTGTAACCAAGTTAAAAATGACGACCTGGAATAAATTGTGACTTCACTGCACGAGTTTCGTAGCCGTTAGAGGAAAGACACTCAGTAAAGTCAATTTTATTTCTTTATCTCTGTTCCTCGGGGTTAAGTAATAAATGTACAACACTACATTAATGCATAAGTCACTGATGGTGTATCTAGCATCTGTAAGAGGATAAACTGTAAGGCGTTCCCATATCTTGCTCATGATGTCGTTCAACGCCGGCAGCGGGGAAAGACAGTTAGAGGTTGTAGGTCAACTTTGACTACCTCTTCATTGCCTAGGCTTCACCACTGCGTCGTATAATCAGCGATCACAGAAGAAAATAATGATACACACGAACATTAACTGAGGTAACTGAAGCGCGGCCTGGCACCTCCACACAACACCACAAGAGGCAAGAGTGGAGCGCAGGCGCCGGCGATCTGAGACAATGTTTACACAATCTGTTTGGTTTTGAGGTTTGCTGGTTCGAATCTTATTCTTAACATTTTTTTTTTTTTAGGTAATGTCCATTTCCATACGTTCTGGGAACTACTTATTGTACCTTTTTAGTATATATAAACAAAGTAGAAAGTGTTACATAGCACATCTGATTACATTAAAGGTGTAAGAAAGAATATTTTAATATATCCAGATATATCTATGGCTGACTCACCATAGCACATTAACATTAATTCAAGATCGAGGATAACGATTAGAGACTACACTAGCATGAAGTGTATATATATATATATATATATATATATATATATATATATATATATATATATATATATATATATATATATATATATATATATATATATATATATATATATATATATATATATATATATATTATATATATATATATATATATATATATATATATATATATATATATATATATATATATATATATATATATATATATATATATATATATATATATATATATATATATATATATATATATATATATATATATAGACACCTGCCGAAACGATAATTACTCCCAGTGAGGTCTAGAGCACTGTTCAGGGGGTGCTGTGAATTTATCATTAAACTCAGCTGTGACCTCACTGAACGTTTCCCTTTGTGTCTCACAACACAAGGGGACAGTCACAGCCTGCCCTCTAAAGACAACTCTCTTCCTCCATACAAAACTACAAGCACCTAATAAAACACACACCATTCACCCAAAAATTTTAAAATTATCATGGAGACTCCTACACCAGCCTCGGAGTCCCCATCTGGGGAGGGGACCATAAATGTCCCCAGGTCGGACTGCCTTTCTGTCGACGACCCTAAGTGTCTTGACACCCCCCTCAACTTTTTCTTTATTAACTTCTGCAACATTCGCGGTCTAAGATCTAATTTTCAATCTGTAGAACACTACCTCTCCTCTTCTAAACCTCATCTTCTTTCCCTCACTGAAACTCAGGTGTCTGAGACAACTGACACTAGCCCCTTTTCTGTTCCCTCCTACTTTCTCTATCCTCATTTTCGATCCAAAGCTGGATGCTGCGTTTATGTGCGCAATGACTTAACCTGCTCTCGTGCCCACGCTCTTGAATCTTCCGAGTTATCCACCATCTGGCTACGACTACAGAGTCACTCTCAAACTAAATTTATCTGTGTTTTTTTTTTTTATGTAGGAAGGATACTGGCCAAGGGCAACAAAAATCTAATAAAAAAAATGCCCACTGAAATGCCAGTCCCATAAAAGGGTCAAAGCAGTGGTCAAAAATAAGTGTCTTGAAACCTCCCTCTTGAAGGAATTCAAGTCATAGGAAGGTGGAAATACAGAAGCAGGCAGGGAGTTCCAGAGTTTACCAGAGAAAGGGATGAATGATTGAGAATACTGGTTAACTCTTGCGTTAGAGAGGTGGACAGAATAGGGGTGAGAGAAAGAAGAAAGTCTTGTGCAGCGAGGCCGCGGAAGGAGGGGAGGCATGCAGTTAGCAAGATCAGAAGAGCAGTTGGCATGAAAATAGCGGTTGAAGACAGCTAGATATGCAACATTGCGGCGGTGAGAGAGGGGCTGAAGACAGTCAGTTAGAGGAGAGGAGTTGATGAGACGAAAAGCTTTTGATTCCACCCTGTCTAGAAGAGCAGTATAATAGATTATGGAAATCAAATCCAAGTGTTGCAATGGGGAGACGTGAGTAGCTTTTTTTTCTTTTATGACAATCCGTGCTGGAAGAAATATTCAAGACGGGATTGTAAGATGCACCACATTTCTACAAGCCAACACTACTTCAATCGCCTTAGATGAGCAACAGAAGACATCTGGCTAATTTAAACTTAGTCATTGGTGTTCGGGATGCAGGAGGCAGGAATTTTCTAAGAATTATCCAGAGTTAAATGAAAATCGGAAGACGCGACCAGTGTCGGCTACTAAACATTTATTAACATAATATCTCGAGAGTATTTCCCTTTTGATTCCAAAGTGATGGTCTGTTTATATTTTATATCAGAAATGCAACGTAATTACTGATTTATATCGCAAACCTTAACTCAAAAGTAACGCATCAACCTTACTCAGTGTTTGTCTCACCAAGTATATAAATTTTTCGCACTCACGCCTTCTTCATTCGTTCTTCTTAAAGCAATGCACATCTTAAAAATGACACCACTATTACAATCATAAGCCTTAATGACTCCATTAAAAAACAAAAACTTTTTAAAGCCCTCCCCACTGAACCCTTGATTGTCCGTCTTTTTCAATTCACCTTGGCAAAACTTCTCATCTAATTTTTGCATCTACTTCCTAATCAATCCTTCCTTTTTCTCACTACCGCACTGTCGCCATTATGTCACTCTAGTTGTTCATTTATTATAAATGTTATCCATGCCCTGCACATGTCTGCTAATTTTTCTTTAATGCTGTCAAGATCTCCTTGGTCCGCTCCCTAATCCATGATGCTTTCTTCTAATTTCCCCATATTATGTCCAGTATCTTCACAGTAACCGAAGGGAATGGAGAAAATAATGTCATTGCTCTTTTGGTATTCTTAAATTTTAAGAGCTGGTACATGAAATAATGAGTAGCAAACATTACATTATGAAAAAGCGCCCCACTTACAACAGTAAGCTAAAAAAAAATAATAAAATAAAAAAAATAAAAAAATAGATAAATAAAAATAAATAAATAAATAAGAAAATGTTAATAAAAAAAAAAAAACAGATAAAGAAAAAGAACTTAACTAGAAACTGTTACAGCGCGTTGTCAGGCAAAAATCCAGGAGAACCTGCTCCCCGTGAATTAAGGATAAAGTACCTGTGCCGCGCCTGGGGTGTGTTTGCCGAGGAGTTAAGCCTCACTCTTCTGCCTCTCCCATTGCTGCCTCGCCTCCTCGCCCTCGCCAGCCCTTGCTGCACCGGCATGCACGCACGCAATGTGAGCTTCTCTTAGAGCATGGAGACAATTAAAGTAGTTTTTTTTTTCTTTTTTTTTTTTTTTTGTGATAAATGGTCTCTATAGTCCACATCACGCCATATTAAAGGAGATGTTAATTTCCTTCGGTAGTGTAAACTTAAATCACGGAGCAGAGATTCTGAAACACGAGTCAATATACCGTTTGGTTAGTCTTTAAAAGTATCATGCCAAACAAACTTTTACGCAAGTTTAGTGAAATAAGAGCAAATCTAACACCTCTCTGAAGGTTATAAATAATGCTTAAACTTTTGGTACATTCAATTCAAAAGTATACGGGAGCCCGATGACATAAATCGTTATCACTCTGCCGTCATCTGCGTCCCACTTCGCGCCTCCACTGACCTTTGCCATTCCCCACTCCTTTTTCTCGCCTAAAATCTATTCACCTATCCTGCCACCGATCTCTTCCTTCATCACCACCTCCTTCCGCTCTTCCCCTCCACTGTCTCCAACTTCTCCGGTCCCCAGATTCCCTCCTTTGCTCCCCAGCTCCTATCCCTCCCTTTCTACCGATCCCTTCCTGCCCTCCTGTCAACATCACCTTTTCTCTCCAGTTTCCGGTCTCTGTCATTGTCATTTTTACTCTCAGCTTTCCTTTAGCTTCCCCCGCTGCTACTGCCTGACGTCCAGTAACCTTACATAGTGCAACATAAAGCCTGCACTTCATCCACGCCAAACTCAGTAGACTCACCTGTTTGGCACCAGCTTTCCCGTCCAACCATCTCACCTTCACCTACTCAACGTCCAGGACAGTTTCAGTGCTGATGTTAGAACCAAACTTAGAGCAGCTGTCGTCGACATAACTGCCTAAACATTGTCACAAGTCCAGCAACATATGTGGCGGACCAAAGGTACACACACATGCCTAATGGCCTCCTGTAAGGCCTGTCGCGTTAACATTTCGCCTAACCACTCGCGGTTCACCTACGTCTGCTCCCTGAGTATCTAAATAGACGAGGCATCTCACGTCATTTTCCTCTTACTTGGCGTAAGGAGTCTGTCTTCGTCTGTCCCTTTTCTTTTCCTTTCTTTTCCATTTTATGCCACCTAGCCTCCCTTAGGTAGCTGGGACGCAGCCTCAGCTGGGGGGAACAGTGCCCCACATCACCCTACTGGGAGTGCAGCCTCCTCCCTAGAGCATCAGAGCGAGCCTTTCTTTTCATTTCTCTTTTCTTGTTTCGTTTCCTCTTTCTTCTCGTCAAACAGTGAAATACTTCAGCCGACATAACACTTTCACCTGTTTTGTGTGTGTGTGTGTGTGTGTGTGTGTGTGTGTGTGTGTGTGTGTGTGTGTGTGTGTGTGTATATATATATATATATATATATATATATATATATATATATATATATATATATATATATATATATATATATATATATATATTCACTACTAATGGAGAAATTAACTTGTACGCTAGAGTTCTTCTCTCAATATCATATTGTTTGATCGGAGCATAATTGCTCACGCATAAAGTCTCCAGTAGGTGAAAGTGTTGTGTAGGCTGAAGTATTTCACTGTTCCATGAAAAGAAAAAAAAGAAACGAAACAAGAAAAGGGAAATGAAAAGAAAGGAAGGGTCCTAGCAAGAACACTACAGGCAGGGCCACCACTGCACACTAAACCATAAGGCAAGACTTGCCTTATGGCCTCGGGTAACATTTGTATATGCAATTCCTATATCAATCATCACTCATCACATCTTGCATTAATTAAAGTACCCATGGCACGTAATTAAAATAATGGCAATTGAAATATGCATTACATTAAATTAGTCTTAAATGTTATATTTCAAAAATACATATTGTTAAACAAAATAACACTTTAATCTAGTTAATTTGCAAGGTATTTAGTCGCATTCACAAGGGAAGCTTAGTATATTTTTTATCTGTTTTTAAAGAATTGTGTTATTAATAAATTAACGAATATTGAAAAAAAAAAATATTGAAAAAAGTGTAGTTTTGCTCTCATGGATTTAAACCCAGGAGAGGTACACACTAGTATTTCAGTTTGCTGACTATAAGTATGGTTCATACTGATTACTGCCACATCATTCAGGCGATTCGGTTATTCTTACTTGGAGAAAGTACGGGACGTTATGCAATGCCACAGCTACCTTTCTGCGTGTCTTTTCTATGCTGGTGAGTATTTCTCCAAGCAGAACAAAACAAATGCCAATAATCCATTTAATTCTGCCATTGAATGCACTACAGTTTTAAAGTGGTTAACGGCGTCTGTTGACTCTTTGGCTGAATTTGTTACTGCCAAAGTATGAGTTGCATTAGGAACTCTCCAACAGCTTTACATGCCCCCCTCTTCTCTCTCTCTCTCTCTCTCTCTCTCTCTCTCTCTCTCTCTCTCTCTCTCTCTCTCTCTCTCTCTCTCTCTCTGACGCTATCATGGGATTGTTCTGCGCGATCCTGCAATAGAATGCCAGTTTCATCCTCTGCGTTGAAAACAACTATGATCATGGAAGCGAAGTAAGTTCTGAATATAGAAAATACTCTTCAATCTCATCCAATGTCAAAAACTTGACAGTCAGCATGATTACAGACATTACTTTTTGTTTCTGTAGGTTGATATTTTCAATGTGGTACAGGAAGACTGCATAATACTCGCCCTAATTTTAGCTGCCTTTCTGTTAAGTATCGAGCTAAAGTTATTTGAAATAAACTCATCTTGAACTGTTTTCTGCAAAAACGTAATAATTTATTATAGGTTTACGATGCTTTTCAATACGATTGACAATACATTTTTTTTTTCATAAAATGTCCAACATAGCAATTATTTCACTTCCAAAATAACGCTACCATTGTTTTGACCACAAAACTGTACATAGCAGACAATATTATCTGCTATGTACAGTCATACAGAAAAGCATCCTTATTACAATTGTGCGATTTACTTTGACTCAAAGGATGATAAAATATGAAACATGCTGTTTGAGAGTGGTATTTGAT
>NC_087164.1:6424922-6444922 GCF_035594125.1 Scylla paramamosain | reverse complement strand
GGCCCTGCCTTATTGCAGTTGACCCCATGTGTTACAGATCCCGTGGGCATTCGATGCCGGGATGCCCGTCTCGCCTTAGGCCGAGTAACAACAACAGAGTCACAAACTTCAGCAGCCTCCTCATCTGGGAAAGGGTCCGCGGATGGGAACTGCAACCAGACTCTTCCACCTGCCAGGTCATTCCCCAGAAAAAAAATCGACCTCCGACACTGGCAGCAGGAGGAGGCAGTAGACACCTGCCGAAATGATAATTACTCCTAGTGATGTCTAAAGCACTGTTCAGGGGGTGCTGTGAACTTATCATTAAACCCAGCTGTGACCTCACTGAACGTTTCCCTTTGTGTCTCACAACACAAGGGGGCAGTCACAGCCTGCCCTCTAAAGACAACTCTCTTCCTCCACACAAAACTACAAGCACCTAATAACACACGCACCCTTCACTCAAAAATTTCAAAATCATCATGGCGACTCCTACACCAACCTCTGGAGACTCCGAGTCGGACTGCCTTTCTGTCGACGACCCTAAGTGTATTGACACCCCCCCTCAACTTTTTCTTCATTAACTTCTGCAACATTCGCGGTCTAAGATCTCATTTTAAATATGTAGAACACCACCTCTCCTCTTCTAAACCTCATCTTCTTTTCCTCACTGAAACTCAGGTGTCTGAGGCAACTGACACTAGCCCCTTTTCTGTTCCCTCCTACTTTCTCTATCCTCATTTTCGATCCAAAGCTGGATGCTGTGTTTATGTGCGCAATGACTTAACCTGCTCTCGTGGCCACGCTCTTGAATCTTCCGAGTTTTCCACCATCCGGCTACGACTATAGAGTCACTCTCAAACTAAATTTATCTGTGTTGTATACCTCTCACCTAACTCCTCTGACTATAAGAAATTCTTTGTCTACTTAACTTTCAAAGTGGAGCACATTCTGACCCTCTTCCCTTTTGCAGAGATCTCCATTCTTAGAGACTTCAATGTTCACCACTAGCTTTGGCTTTCCTCTCCTTCACTGACCATCCTGGTGAACTAGCCTTCAACTTTGCTATCCTCCACGGCCTATAGCAATTGGTGCAACACCCTACTCGTATTCCTGACCGTCTTGGAGATACGCCCAACATTCTTGACCTTTTCCTGACCTCTAATCCTTCAGCTTATGCTGTCACCCTTTCTTCTCTGTTGGGCTCCTCCGATGACAATCTCATATCTTTATCTTGTCCTCTTGCTCCAATTCCTCCTCAGGATTCCCCTAAGTGAAGGCGCCTCTGGCGTTTTACCTCTGCTAGTCGGGGGGACCTCAGGAGGTATTTTGCTAATTTTCCTTGGAATGACTACTGCTTCCGTGTCAGAGACCCGTCTTTGTGTGTTGAGCGCATAACAGAGGTGAGTGTATGGCATGGAGGCGTACATTCCTCATTAATTTTCTCGACCTAAACCTTCCAAACCTTGCTCTTGTGCTATACATGATAGAGAGGTGGCCCACAAAAGATACTTAAGCCTTCCATCACCAGAATCTCATGCACTTTATATTTCTGCCCGGAACCATGCCAAGTCTGTTCTCCAACTAGCCAAACACTCCTTCATTAACAGAAAGTGTCAAAATCTTTCAAGATCTAACCCCTCATGACTTCTGGCATCTAGCCAAAAATATCTCCAATAACTTTGCTTCTTCTTCTTCCCTGCTTTATTTCAACTAGATGGCACCACTGCTATCACATCTATCTCTAAAGCTGAACTCTTCGCTCAAACCTTTGCTAAAAACTCTACCTTAGACGATTCTGGGCTTGTTCCTTCCTCTCCTCCACCCTCTGACTACTTCATGCCACCTATTAAAATTCTTCGCAATGATGTTTTCCATGTCCTCGCTGGCCTAAACCCTCGGAAGGCTAATGAACCTGATGGGGTCCCTCCTATTGTTTTCCGAAACTGTGCCTCCGTGCTTGCACCTTGCCTAGTCAAACTCTTTCAGCTCTGTCTGTCAACATCTACCTTTCCTTCTTGCTGGAAGTTTGCCTACATTCAGCTTGTTCCTAAAAAGGGTGACCGTTCTAAACCTTCAAACTATCGTCCTATTGCTTTAATTTCCTGCCTATCTAAAGTTTTTGAATCTATCCTCAACAGGAAGATTCTAAAACATCTATCACTTCACAACCTTCTATCTGATCGCCAGTATGGGTTCCGTCAAGGCTGCTCTACTGGTGATCTTCTGGCTTTCCTTACTGAGTCTTGGTCATCCTCTTTTAGAGATTTTGGTGAAACTTTTGCTGTTGCCTTGGACATATTAAAAGCTTTTGATAGAGTCTGGCACAAAGCTTTGATTTCCAAACTACCTTCCTACAGCTTCTATCTTTCTCTATGTAACTTCATCTCAAGTTTCCTTTCTGACCGTTCTATTGCTGCTGTGGTAGACGGTCACTGTTCTTCTCCTAAATCTATTAACAGTGGTGTTCCTCAGGGTTCTGTCCTGTCACCCACTCTCTCCTTATTATTCATTAATGATCTTCTAAACCAAAATTTTTGTCCTATCCACTCCTACGCTGATGATACCACCCTGCACTTTTCCACATCTTTTCATAGACGTCCAACCTTTCAGAAGATAAACATTTCACGCACGGAAGCCATTGAACGCTTGACGTCTGATCTTTCTAAAATTTCTGATTGAGGCAGAGCAAACTTGGTATTGTTCAATGCCTCAAAAACTCAATTCCTCAATCTATCAACTTGACACAACCTTCCAGACAACTATCCTTTCTTCTTTAATGACATTCAACTGTACCCCTCTTCTACACTGAATATCCTCGGTCTGTCCTTTACTAATAATCTGAACTGGACCTTCACATCTCATCTTTAGCTAAAACAGCTTCTATGAAGTTAGGTGTTCTGAGACGTCTCCGCCAGTTTTTCTCACCCCCCCCCCAGTTGCTAACTCTGTACAAGGGGCTTATCCGTCTATGTATGGAGTATGCTTCACATGTCTGGGGGGTTCCACTTATACTGCTTTTCTAGACAAGGTGGAATCAAAAGCTTTTCGTCTCATCAACTCCTCTTCTCTGACTGTCTTCAGCCTCTCTCTCACCGCCGCAATGTTGCATCTCTAGCTGTCTTCTACCGCTATTTTTATGCTAACTGCTCTTCTGATCTTGCTAACTGCATGCCTACCCTCCTCCCGTGGCCTCGCTGCACAAGACTTTCTTCTATCTCTCACCCCTATTCTGTCCACCTCTCTAACGCAAGAGTTAACCAGTATTCTCACTCATTCATCCCTTTCTCTGATAAACTCTGGAACTCCCTGCCTGCTTCTGTATTTCCACCTTCCTATGACGAATTCCTTCAAAAGGGAGGTTTCAAGCTACTTATCTATCAATTTTTGACTACTGTTTTGACACTTTTATGGGACTGGCATTTCTTTGGGCATTTTTTTTTTTTTATTGGATTCTTGTTGCCTTTGGCCGGTGTTCCTCCTACTTAAAAAAAAAATCTTCTACTAGTGCCACCCACGCCTCTGCAGGAATGAAAGCATAATCACCGCCATGGCAAAGCTCTCGGCGACGCCAATTCCCTGGCACCACACAAGGTGATCGGAGGCAATTCGCCTCTCAGTCACATTCCTGCACAGCGATTGCTGTGCCGCAGTGTCCCTCAAAACAGTGACAGGATACGTAACCTCATCAATCTCAACTGTGCCCTTACATAAAAATGGCCGGCACCAGTCCAACTCAGACCTCACAAGGGATGGTGAGGTATCAACAGACAAGGGGGCGGCCACAACGGCCTTTCCACCCTCACAACCAAACACAGCCCGGACTTCATAACTCTGCTCATCCTGTCCTTGGGACATAATCAAGACCACTGGCTTTCGGGGAGTCTTGGAAGCAGGGCTTACTAATTGGGTAATTGTAATTAAAATGCCCAATATTCTTGCAATAATTATACATCAGCTGCATGCTGTAACAGGGAGTGCTGTGTTATATGCTCCCAGTCTGTCTACATCGTGGGCTGGATGGAGACTTTATTACCAACAGGGCTGACTCGCTCAAACTTATAACTGAGGCCATTACTATAACGTGGACTTCCTGACAAACTGGCACTGGCCGCATCACTAAACACAACATCATTGGGCCCACTAGACGTACCACCAATCCAACGTGGCACAGGCCGGTGCACCAAAACGTGGTCATCCGCCCAGGTAGACGCCTCCTTTAGGCTTTTAAACTTTTCTCCCTGAGCAGCGGCACTAACTCCTTTTTGGCCACATTCACAAATTGCTCCATTACCATGAGCTCATTTTAGCTCATGGTAAGAGGTGGCCTGCTCGCTAGCAATCCATTTTTCAAACGTCTCCTCCAGATAGCGAGCACATTCTAGATTGGAGTCACTAGGCCTCTTCTTACCTCCACGGAACTGCAGCCCATACGCCTCTGGTGGCAACTCATAAGTTTTCAGGATATCAAACATAAACACCTCATAATCTTCCAAATCCTCAACTGACATCGTATCATAAACTTCCAAGGCCTTGCCCTTCAACATATTAGCCACCAGGCCAACCAATCTCTCCTGAGGCCAATCAAATTCGGCGGCCTTCTCAAATCTTCGAAACCACTCCGTCACCTTTTCACCGAACTCAGGAATCAACTTCAAACTTCTCACCATCTGGCTTTCTACAGTATCCTCCTTAATTCCTTTTCCTCTCTCTCCTTAAGCCATGAGATGAATTAACTTCTATTCGAGTGTTCTCCAACTCAAATATCCTAATCTTCTCAGCCTCTTCTCTCTCATACATGCTCACCTTCTCCTCAGCCTCAAGAAGCCTCAGCTCTTTCTCTTTCTTGGCTTCAAGTAATCTGGCCTTCTCCTCGGCCTCAAGTCTCCTGCTTCTCTAGTCTCCTCATTCTTCTACCTCCTTTCCTCTACTTCAGCTTCCAGCTGGAGCCTTCGCAGTTCTCTCTCCTTCTCGGCTTCAAGCTCGAGCCTCTTCATTTCAAATTTGAATCTCATCTCCTCAGATATGCCTTCTGTCTAGGAGAAACCACCAATAATCTGGGCAGGGTTAACGTGTCTGTGGACACAACGGCACAAACGACAGGTGGAATATCACTCTCATAACGGATTGCCCACTTCTGGCGAGGGAGTATAACACCCTTTCTGTCCGGTAATACAATATCCCTCCCCCCTTAAAAGGAAGAGAGATAAGTTACACAAGGCAGTTCAGCAAAATCATCAGCATCAAAAAGGGCATAAGGGATTCCCACCTGATCGCAGCACCATTTAAGAAAACACGTACAACTAACAAGTGACACGAATGCAGACAAGTGCCCACTCACAAACAGGAGGGTAATTTACCTCTCACTGCACAAGAACATGGCCCGCACACACACGCAGTCGAGGAGTCACGTCCCTGCATATGGAATATGTTATACTTAACTACATTCTTTGGCAGAATACTATGGAGACTCCTATGCTACTGAGATAGGCCGGGAAATATAACCGATAGTTACTCACTTATCCCCTTAAAGCAGCTGGACCTGTCTGCAATCCCTTACCAATCTCCGCCAAACAACACTGCCTGCCTTAGTATGTCTGTCTCTTGTAAGCTCTGGACTGTGGCTGACTGTGGGAGTGCGAACCAAACGCTCTCCCACTCAGCTACTATGTGGGGGCGATAGAAGAGAGGCTTATGGGGTGGTGACATACATACACACAGCGCTTCCCTCTCAGCGCAGGCTAGCATGAATAAAACACTTTAGTTCTAAGAATTTTAATGACTAAACTAAAGGGGCTGGATGAATACTAATTAGTTTATTTTCAAGAACAACTCCTCTACTAAATACTGGGTAAGACTCAAATAGAATGGACAAGGGGAAGTATGGAAATTTACATGGGGAGTATGAAGGATTGCGCAAATAAATATTATACTAGGAATTTTGGGCTGGGTAGGCTACATGTCAGAGGCGTGTCCAAGTCTCATCCCTAGCCTGTCTCTCTCTCTCTCTCTCTCTCTCTCTCTCTCTCTCTCTCTCTCTCTCTCTCTCTCTCTCTCTCTCTCTTTCTCTCCTTCCTTCATTCTTCCCTGCTTCGTACTCTCACTTCTTCTTACATTTGTTGTTACTTCTTCTCTTCTCTCTGCATCACCGCTCATGACAATGTATATATATATATATATATATATATATATATATATATATATATATATATATATATATATATATATATATATATATATATATATATATATATAATGTTTGTTTGTAGTGTATAACTGCATTTAGTGCTTCTGCGATGTGGCTGATGTGTCTCGTTTCGAACCCCAGGACCTCAATTCGAATCTCAGCTAGGTCAGTCAGCACACAGCTCATTCACTTGTTCATCCTCCTTCGGGTTGGTCAGTAAATGGGTACCTGGAGAATCCTAGGGAAAGTAAACTGCGGAAAGTGGAAATGGTAGTGCTCTAGTGTCCTGCGTTAAGAGACAGAATTGGAGAATTGGAAAGAATAACGTTACACAGCATACCAGTATACATGTTTAATGCTGCAAACTATTCCTCATGTGCAGCTTCACAAACGAAAACATTGCTCACTAAGAACTCTGTTTATCGAATTTTCAGCATATTGATGGCGAAATATAGTTGGATTTTTTTTTTAATTCATCTCAGAAAGAAGAATTTTGGACTGATGGTCACTTTTCCCTATTTTTTCTAACAACTGATGTTAACAAAATCCCATCTGAATTGTGGATTGATTGTTTCATGGTATCATGTTCGTGGACATCTGGCAGTATTGATGGAAGCTTTTCCAGTTTTTTAGAATAAGTTATCCATGATTTTTCCTTTAAAGTAAGTTGTTATGTTAATGATCAGTATTAAGGCATTCCGGTAAGGTGCTATCAGAGAGTTAAACACGAGGGGGCTGCAAATGCTTAAAAGGGACAGTACTGAGAGGTGATCATGAATTAAGGGATCTTCGTGTCTTCTCTAACTTTATAACATTCGAACTTGTAAAATTATCCAGTATGTGGAACACCCCTCACTTTATCCACCTAGTCGACACAATCTTCCGGACAATTATCCCCTTTTCCTCAACTATCTCCCTCTCCTACACTGAACACACTTGGGGTTTCCTTTTTCCGAGAATCTCAAGTGAAAATTTTATATCTGATCTCCTGGTGAAACAGTTTCAGTAAAGTTAGATGTCCTGTGCCGTCTCTCCTAATTCTTTCCCACCTTCGCGTTGTTTACCGTACGTTCTTGGGGTACAATTCTCATAAAATGGGAAAGGTTCACCCAGCACAGCTCTACTAAAGATGGTTCAAATGTAGAAGTAAAAAACGTTTCTCCTTATAACATAGATTAATTTAAATAGCAGTCTTCAATCACTAACTCTCTTTCACATGAAATAGTATGACAAGAAAGATATTGAAGTTAATCACTGTCACCATCTGTGTGATATCCATAGACAGCGCGACGCATTGATTTGATTTAATCGCCAATGACATATGAAATCATCTTCAAAGTTGGTGGTGTTATTATTTCAGAAAATTGTGAAAACTCAGTATAGTTCCTAGTACAGTTGTTCCAGTTCTTTGGGATGAGAATCTCTGGAGTACAAGTAAAAAAAAAATCTTGTGTTACTTTTTATCCTTTACAGATTGTTGTTTTCAACATATCTAAGCAGTCACCTGTGATGCTCTGGGCGATTCGATAAGACCTTCAACGAATTCAATATATTGCTGAAATTCAGAGAATGAATATCCTAGCTCTATTAAGTGGAAATGACAATATTTTCTGCAAGACTGAGGAATCAAATTTTTTTTCGTGCAAGAAAATATCAGACTTAGGTATATTACATTCGCACCAAAAACATGGGTGACGTTCTTTTTTTATTCGTCACTGTGTAGCATGATAGTATTTTCATCCCGCTATCTGCGGATACAAATTTTGAAATCTTGCGCGTGTTCCGTCAGCGGTGTAATAGTTAGGGACTATTGCACAACTACAAATTGTTGTGATGCGCTTTTATTGGCTGAAGACAGTCCTCTGTTTCCGTCATTTGTTGGGTATTTTCCTTGACCTGGGAGTAAGCAGCTTACAGTTGCCTCAATTGTCAAGTTGATCAGGTGGCGTCCGATGCACCATCAGCTGGTCTTCGCTGCTAAAATCATGCATAAATTCACCTTTATGTATAAATTAGTTAAAAAGTGTAGGGCGAACGACAATTCACGTTAGAATAAAGGAACTGACTCATGTTAATATTTGTAAATACAAGGCAAAATGTTGCAAAATTAAATATTTCAAGATGATATATTTGTTATTCTCGAGCGTTTGAACTCTAAGCCAAAATTAAAAAAAAAATGAAGAACTTAACAAAAAGTTTCCTTCATGCGAGAAAGAAAACTATCCCCCTTCCTATGAAATTCTACCTCTCATCCTGTCACCACACATAATATCAAGGGTCAGGCAGAATCCCGAGGTCAAAGATCAGATTTTAACATAGAGAGTGAATAGCAGAGACAATTTTACCATGCTTCTATGCGATTCTTGTTATTGTCATGCTTTCATTTCAACATGATATGCACATTTTGAAAGTTTCGTACCTTTGATTCAGTAACTGCTGATTTATTTCTATCTGACTAAAAAGCTCAGCACCCCCCCACCCTTCTCTCTCTCTCTCTCTCTCTCTCTCTCTCTCTCTCTCTCTCTCTCTCTCTCTCTCTCTCTCTCTCTCTCTCTCTCTCTCTTTCACACACACACACACACACACACACACACACACACACACACACACACACACACACACACACACACTGACAAACAAGAACACAAAGCATTATTTTTATTTAGTTTATGTTGAAATCTGACGTGTTTACCTTGACTTGGCGTTTCATGATCTGAAAATGGAAAAGAAAAAGAAAACACTTTGTTCCCTTTGCAACAGATCTTCAATCGACACTCTGCACTCCCTTCTCTTACGCGGCAGTGCTCCCAGACCTCATTACTGACGTGTTTTCCCCGTATCAAAGGGCGCTTTCCCCCTCCCCTAACTCTATTTGTGAGATACGCGGCGTGGTAGCTCCCGGGTTCCAGATTCTTGTAACCTCGGTGAGCTGCGAAATCGGTGAGATCAGTTCTTTTGCATTATGAATTGACGAATACACCGAAACTTTCATCAGCTTACTGACATCTTATATACTAGTAAAGGGATTATAATGTCCCCACTACCAATTTATGTACATGATGCACGTTGTATATTGAGATGATAAACATGTACACTGATTTGCATGCTGAGATCTTACAGGGAAGAAGCGTCTCTACTACGCATGCGTGTCTGTTTGTTTGTTTTTTTACTTATTCATAATATTTATTTCTTACTATGCATACTTTTTTTTTTTTTTCATACAAAGCAACAAAAATTAATGCAGAAGAAAAACAGCAGCAAAAATGTTGATCTCACGACACTTCAATATCCAGTTTAAAGTAAGGGACCTAAGATAACAATGAAAAAATCTCTTACGAATTACATTTATAAAGACTGAAAAATATAGGTTTTCAACCCGGCGTCTAAGTCTTTGGTTCAGCCAAGACAAGATGTTCACTGTTTGCTAGTAAAAATCCAACCCCAAACTGCCACAATCATCGAGTCCATTAACACTCACTCAGTATGCCAGAACAAAGACATCACTAAGAAATATATATATATATATATATATATATATATATATATATATATATATATATATATATATATATATATATATATATATATATATATATATATATATGTAGAGAGAGAGAGAGAGAGAGAGAGAGAGAGAGAGAGAGAGAGTGAGTATATCGTCATGAGGAGCACGACGACATGCAATTGACTGATTAATAGGCATGTTCACAGTAAAGACTTTAGTCTCGCTTGAATAATGAACACAATTTCAAGCTCTGAGTTTTTCGTCATTCAAATTCATATACCAAATGAATATGAAGGTTTATCAGATACATTTTATGGCAAAGATATGATAATTCAGTCTGTAAACAGTCTTGAAAATTCCGCTAACTTCCACTACAGAGCGTCAAAACTATACAATATAAGGCGGGAAACAATTGAGAAGACCTACACTAAACCTACATATATTTACAAGCAAAGATACGTGAAATGCTGATATATTATAATTTATTCATTCAGCCAATTATTGTTCTATGGTGGTGGTGGTGGTGGTGGTGGTGGTGGTGGTAGAGGTGGTGGTGATGGTGGTATCAGCGGCAGGCGCTGATTGGCCATGCTGAGTTCTACAAGCTCAGTGATTGGTCAGAAACACAGCAATTCTCCAAGTAAAGAGAGGTTGAATCTGAATAACTCTTCATGTCCTGCTAAATATTGCCACTGCGTTTGTGCTGCGGACACTACAGCTGACAGTGATAAAACAAGATCCTCTATTAGACAATTCTGCTTCTGTGTATAGTGTGCAGGGAGACCGCTGTAGGAGAAAGGAAGGATTGGGCGCCACTCCCCTTCAAGGAGGGTGAGCGCCAGTATAGGTTCTTTCGAAACCTCATCCGCCGGCCGTACAGCGCTCCTGCCTAGGACAGAATACTGGGGTGGGCCATCAATGAGGAAGATGCGTACTTTGTCTCGGACAGGAAAGGCTGGGACCACGGAGTGAGCGAGAGCATTTGTGAGACTGGCTGACGAGTATCTAGACAAGTACGACGATAACATTGGCGAGCACAAGGAAGGAGGTTGGGCTCAGGAGGACACCCTGACTCAGTTCCTGCGGGAGAATGACCCGGAACTCACGCGAGATTTGCGAGACTATTTGGAAAAGATGAATGAGAGGAAGAAGTTACGAGACCGGCGACGACGACGATGACGACGACGATGAGCCAAAGGACGCGGAGAAAATTAAGGAAGAAGAGGCCAGGAAGAGGAAAGTTATGAATGAATTTTTCAATGATATCGGGAAAAGATTCCAAGCCCCCTCCAAAGATGGATAGGGTCACGTACCTAGTAAGGTACTGGGGCAGAAGGAAGATAAACAAACAATACAAACAGAGACTGAAGAAGGTGATGGATCACAACCACTCCCTGAGGCAGCTTAAGCAGAAAGCTCTCTAATTCGACCTGGAAAAACAGCCTCACACAGTGCTCGTCACTAGTCACATCACTTTCTCCCCGAAGTACGTGTTCCACAACAACCTGGACCACCTCGTCTTGCACCTCCAGTTCTACATATGCTTGATCAAAAAGGATGAAAACAACCCCATCGTCTGCGAAGTCAAGGAGGACGAGGAGGGATCAAGCATTAGTGTGTGGCTCACCAATTCTTTCCTCTTTGTCACGTTCTTCCTCAAAGGTGTCGCGGGACAGAGGTCGTACCCGATTAGGCAACCTTTGCTCAGGGACTGGTATCACGTAAGGCTTGTCGGAATGCAGACCAAAGTGACGGTGGCGGTGACATCCCTGGCGCGGCGTGAAGCGCTCGTCAAGCTCGCCTTGAGGTACCATTCCGTGCTGGCTTTCGGTAACACGGTGGTCAGCGTGGGCTCTCCCAACACCCACGCCTACATGATGGGTCTGGTGGTGAACAACAGGCTGCTGGACTGGACCCAGGCCATACATGAGCATCAGGCCAGGATGGTTCACGATCCCTTCATGTTCCTACCAATAGCGCACCTCTCCGGTGACAGGGCGTACTGTTACACCATGCATTGCAACAGTCCCTACAAGCTCCAACACATCCAGTATATTGAGATTGACCTGCCAGTAGCGAGGCCGCAAGCCGCGCATGTTGGCGTTTCGGCCCGACCAAGGCCCGAGGACACTGGGTAGGCGCTTGTCGCGGTGGAGGGCGTCTGGTCCTTCAAACAGTCGTGGAAGCTTCAGTTTTTTTCTCGACTGGCTCAACAAGAAGACGTGCCTCACCGCCAAGAAGGTCATCTTCCCCAATCACAACAAACTCGTACTGAGATTCACGTGGAAGAAGTCGCAGCGATCCTTCACAGTGGAATCACTCGTCATGAAGAGTCTGTATCTGAAACAGGTTCTGAGGTACAAAGCTGAGCTGCCCAAATGCTCCTCCAAGATCTTCAATGGTGGTGTGGATGTTGCGTGGCGACACAAGCTGGAGGCTTTAAAAAGACCCGTGTTCAATCTACGTGCCTCCCTGACCCGCGAGGTGATTAACAAGCTCAACGCCATGGTGCCCGGGTCTCCAGGCAAATAAAACTATGCAGTTCTCCTTAACCGCGGCCAGCGCACCTCCTTGACCAGATTGAGCGCCCTCCCTCAGAGTCCTATCTCCATCGGCGCTCCCGTCTTGAGCAACGAGACGCACACACTCTCCTGCTCGTACGACTCCATGAGCAAGCACACGTTTTTCGGTCGCGCAAACTTCACGGCGTTTTGGATCGACCACAACGGGAACTACATGGCTGAGGGGAACAGATCGGAGAAGAGAAGCTTCACCGAGCTGTCAGTGGGCGGAGATCGTTTGGACAACCTTTATGTGTGCGTCATCAGGATGGAAGAAGTGCCGGTGCCGGTGACCTACGCCGTGTTCCGGGTGGACGCGGAGTACCCGCGTGCAATGGTCAACATCTTCACTGCCCACCTGCGCGGCACCGCGATATGCAGGGGGCGAGGGTCACCATGTGTCAGATTTACCAGAACAACGAAGAAGTGTAGTTCATCGAGATGCAAGACTGGCATAACTTCATCCCGTACACGCTGAACCTCGTCCTCCAGGAGATGGTGGTACCGCTGCACAGTGGAGATTACGCCGTCCTCAAGATGGCGCAGTAGATGTTCGCGTTCTTCCACTTCGTGGTGTTGTTCCTGTTTGTGGCGATGCCTGACAACAACGACCATTTCCACGGCGCTACGTCTCGCATCAACAGATTCCTGGCCAACTAAATTTTTCCCTTTCGCCTTTCCTACGTGCAAGAGTTGCTTCTCATGGGCGACCGCCGCCGGCCCTACGCGTACTACCCCAAGCAGGATCCCTATCACTTCACGGAGAAAGAGGCTTTCTTTTCCGCCCCTTGAAGATGCTACTGCAGCAGTACAAGCTGCTGGAGTCTCCAAACCGCAAGAAACAGCTCGTCAGGCACATTTTTTTTTTTTTTTTAAGTAGGAGGGACACTGGCGAAGGGCAAAAAAAAAAAAAAAAATACATAAAGAAAAAGAGCCTACTGAGATGCCAGCCCCAGAAAGGGGTCCAAAGCGGTAGTCAAAAATTGAAGGATAAGTGACTTGAAACCTCTCTCTCTTGAAGGAATCCAAGTCATAGGAAAGTGGAAATACATAAGCAGGCAGAGAGTTCCAGAGGTTCTCAGAGAAAGGGATGGATGATTGAGAATACTGGTTGATTCTTGCATTAGAGAGATTGACAGAATAGGGGTGAGAGAAAGAAGAAAGTCTTGTGCAGCAAGGCCGCGGGAGGAGGGGAGGCATGCAATTAGCAAGATCAGAAGAGCAGTTAGCATGAAAATAGCGGTAGAAGACAGCTAGAGATGCAACAATGTGGCGATGAGAAAGAGAGAGAGGCTGAAGACAGTCAGTTAGAGGAGAGGAGTTTATGAGACGAAAAGCTTTCGATTCCATCATGTCTAGAAGAGTGGTATGAGTGGAACTCCCCCCAGACATGTGAAGCATACTCCATTCATGGACAGATAAGGCCCTTGTACAGAGTTAGCAGCTAGGGGGGTGAGAAAAACTGGCGGAGACGTCTCAGAACACCTAACTTCATAGAAGCTGTTTTAGCTAGAGATGAGATGTTAAGTTTCCAATTCAGATTATAATTAAAGGACAGGCGGAGGATGTTCAGTGTAGAAGAAGGGAAGAGTTTTGTGTCATTGAACAAGAGATAATAGTTGTCTGGAAGGTTGTGTCGAATTGATAAATGGAGTAATTGCGTTTCTGAGACATTGAACAATACCAAGTTTGCTCTTCCCCAATCAGAAATTTTAGAAAGATTTTAAGTTAGGTGTTCTGTGGCTTCTCTGCGTGAAATGTTTACTTCGTGAAAGGTTGGACGTCTATGAAAAAACGTGGAAAAGTGCAGAGTGGTATAATCAGCGTAGGAGTGGACAGGACAAGAAGTTTGGTTTAGAAGGTCATTGATGAATAATAAGAAGAGGGTGGATGACAGGACAGAATTTAGGAGAACAGTGACCGTCTACCACAGCAGCAGTGGAAAGGTCAGAATGGAAACATGAGATGAAGTTACAGAGAGAAGCATAGAAGCCGTAAGAGTGCAGTTTGGAAATGAAAGCTTTGTGGCAGACTCTATCAAAAGCTTTTGATATATCCAATGCAACAGCAAAAGTTTCACCAAAATCTCTAAAAGAGGATGACCAAGACTCAATAAGGAAAGCCAGAAGATCACCAGTGGACCGGCCTTGACTGAACCCATACTGGTGATCAGATAGAAGGTTGTGAAGTAATATTTGTTTAAGAATCTTCCTGTTGAGGATAGATTCAAAAGCCTTAGATAGGCAGGAAATTAAGGCAATAAGACGATAGTTTGAGGGATTAGAACGGTCACCCTTTTTAGTAACAGACTGAATGTAGGTAAACTTCCAGCAAGAAGGAAAGGTAGATGTTGACAGACAGAGCTGAAAGAGTTTGACTAGGCAAGGTGCAAGCACAGAAGCAAAGTTTCGGAAAACAATAGGAGGGACCCCATCAAGTCCATAAGCCTTCCGAGTGTTTAGGCCAGCGAGGGCATGGAAAACATCATTGTGAAGAATTTTAATAGGTAACATGAAGTAGTCAGAGGATGAAGGAGAGGGAGGAACAGGCCCTGAATCGTCCAAGGTAGGGTTTTTATCAAAGGTTTGAGCGAAGAGTTCAGCTTTAGAGATAGATGTGATAGCAGTGGTGCCATCTAGTTGAAATAAAGGAGGGAAAGAAGAAGCAAAGTAATTAGAGATTTTTCTGGCTAGGTACCAGAAGTCATAAGGGGAGTTATATTTTGAAAGATTTTGACACTTACTGTTAATGAAGGAGTTTTTGGCTAGTTGGAGAACAGACTTGGCATGGTTCCGGGTAGAAATATAAAGTGTATGAGATTCTGGTGATGGAAGGCTTAAGTACCTTTTGTGGGCCACCTTTCTATCATGTATAGCACAGGAACAAGCTGTGTCAAACCAAGGTTTCAAAGATTAGATCGAGAAAAAGAGTGAGGAATGTACGCCTCCATGCCAGACACTATCACCTCTGTTATGCCCTCGGCACACAAAGACGGGTCTTTGTGGGTGACATGGAAGCAATAGTTATTCCAAGCAAAATCAGCAAAATACCTCCTCAGGTCCCCCCAACTAGCAGAGGCAAAACGCCAGAGACACCTTCGCTTAAAGGGATCCTGAGGAGGGATTGGAGCGATAGAACAAGATACAGATATGAGACTGTGATCTGCGAAGCCCAACGGAGAAGAGAGGGTGACAGCATAAGCTGAAGGATTAGAGGTCAGGAAAAAGTCAAGAATGTTAGGCGCATGTCCAAGACGGTCAGGAATATGAGTAGGGTGCTGCACCAATTGCTCTTGGTCGTGGAGGATAACAAAGTTGAAGGTTAGTTCACCAGGATGGTCAGTAAAGGGAAAGGAAAGCCAAAGCTGGTGGTGAACATTGAAATCTCCAAGAATGGAGATCTCTGCAAAAGGGAAGAGAGTCAGAATGTGCTCCACTTTGGAAGTTAAGTAGTCAAAGAATTTTTTACAGTCAGAGGAGTTAGGTGAGAGGTATACAGCACAGATAAATTCAGTTTTAGAGTGACTCTGTAGTCGTAGCCAGATGGTGGAAAACTCGAAAGATTCAAGAGCATGGGCACGAGAGCAGGTTAAGTCGTTGCGCACATAAACGCAACATCCAGCTTTGGATTGAAAATGACGATAGAGAAAGTAGGAGGGAACAGAAAAGGGACTACTGTCAGTTGCCTCAGACACCTGTGTTTCAGTGAAAAAAAGAAGATGATGTTTGGAAAAGGAGAGGTGGTGTTCTAGAGATTGAAAATTAGATCTAAGACTGCGAATGTTGCAGAAGTTAATGAAGAAGTTGATTGGGGTGTCAAGACACTTAGGGTCGTTGTCAGAAGGGCAGTCCGACCTGGGAACATTTGTGGTCCCCTCCCAGATGGGGACTCTGAGGCTGGCGTAGGAGTCACCATGATGATTTTGAATTTTTGAGTGAAGGGTGTGTGTGTTGTTAGGTGCTTGTACTTTTGTGTGGAGAAAGAAAGTTGTCTTTAGAGGGCAGGCTGTGACTGCCCCCTATGCCCGTACATGTTGTGGACCTGTCTCTAGGCAGGCCAGCTGGATGCCATTGAGGCTTAGGACATCATCATGTACTTCCACATTCTGCACCACAGAAGGCAGCCCGTCATCAAAGGAGGCCACATGATCTGGAGGGATGACTTGCTGGAGACGCTACGGCAAGCAGTTGCAATGTGATGGCGCCAAGCTGGGCAAGTATTATCGGCACGTCCACAACGGGGGAGGAGAGCTTTACACAAAGGACCACCTGGAATCCCAGGTTGTTGGCATTTATGTGCACAACCAACTTAAGTCTTGCCTGGAACAGCTGGAGAGCATTTATCGCAAG
The DNA here is from genome assembly GCF_035594125.1 of Scylla paramamosain. NCBI lineage: Eukaryota > Metazoa > Arthropoda > Malacostraca > Decapoda > Portunidae > Scylla > Scylla paramamosain. The sequence goes on along the minus strand of NC_087164.1, from coordinate 6,428,341 downwards.
GCAATGGCTAAACACATCACTCCAAACGTGAGACAGAACCTCAAGTATCGCGCCTGGACCGTCGGCATGGCCGTGCGGGTGTTCCTTTACAACCAAAAGCTGCCCATATTCCAGAGGCGCCCTTCTTTTCCGCCGCCTTCCCTACTACGAGCAAACAAGTTTTACGAAAACCGCCAGGTCACCTGGGTGGTGCCATCCTCCTGGTTCAACGCTATCCTCGTGCAGCTTGACCGGGCCCTCGAACACCAAATGCAAAGGAAAATGTATCTAATTCTGTGCAAGATGTTCGTGGATCTTCAGGAGCTGAGAGTGCGGCGCTGCCGGACGTTCTTGCTGCACCAGCTCGCCGCGTCGGCCGAGGAAGCAAAATTAGACCTTTCAGTCCAAATCATCAAAGATTCTGCAAGTTAACGTGCAGGAAGTGATCACAGAATGCAGTTACTTAGTTCTCTTGCAAATTGTCAACTAGTTATCAGATGACAACATATGAGTTTCGTATTGTTACGTCTGTCATCGTATTTTGTTTTCTTGAGTAAACTATAATAGATGTATACCTGTTTAGTCTTGTTATTCTTAGACAAATTTAAGATAAAGGTACAACAGCCTAGTATCATTATTCTCTGAAGTATCATGTTTCTATCGATCTTGTTGCGTCCCTAAATTTCTAAGACAGGCATATATGGGTTTAAAGGAACGCGTTGAGTGTTTATAACTTTACTTAATTTGTATTATTTACATATGTTTACACTCACACTGTCATCTACGACTTCCAACCTTTATACACACCATCCCCTCACGAAAAAAAATAATAATACAAAAAATAGAAATGAATAAATAAAGAAAGAAATAAAGAAAAGAAAATCTCTATTGAAATAAATTTCATTGAATATCTCGCAAGACTTCACATTACATTTCTGATTTGAATTTCTTCACTTCAGAGGTAAAACACATCCTACATAGGCCCCGTAACTAATATTCACTGAAGAAACACATCTTACATAGATCCCATAACTAATATTCAATGAAAAAACACAGCCTGCACAGACCCCGTAACTAATATCCAGTGAAAAAAGTCATCCTACACATACCTAATCCCTCATTGGAGGAGACAGTAGACACCTGCCGAAACGAAGGTCTGAAGCAATGGATCAGGGGTTGCTGTAAACTCATCAATAACCCTGCAGTATCGGCACCTCCATCTCATGGGGAGGAGAGCTCCACATAAAGGCCCACCTGGAATCCCAGGTTGTCGACATGTATGTGCACAGTCAGCTCAAGGCTTGCCTGGACCAGCTGGAGGATATTTATCGCAAGGCAATGGCCAAACACATCACTTCAAACGTGAGACAGCCTCAAGTACCGCGCCTGGACTGTCAGCATGGCCGTGCGGGTGTTACTCTTCTACAAAAAGCTGCCCAGATTCCACAGGTGCCACTCTTTCTGCCGCCTTCCTTACTACTACCAAATCAAGCTGTACGAGCACCGCCAGGTCGCCTGGTTGGTGACGAAGCACGTCAACGCCATCCTCGTGCAGCGTGACCGCGTCCCCGAACACAAAATGCGAAGGAAAATGTATCTAATCCTGCGCAAGATATTCGTGGATCTTCAGGAGATGAGAGTTCGGCGCTATTGGACGTTTTTGCGGCACCAGCTCGCCACGGCGACCCAGGAAGTAAAATTTGACCTTTCGGTCCAAATCATCACCGATTCTGTAAGTTAACGTGCAGGAAGTGATCACAGAGTATGAAGTTACTGAATTCTTGCAAATTGTCAAGTAAGTAGTCACTAGATGACAGCATATGTTTCGTATTGTTACATTTGTCATCGCATTTTTTTGAGGTTATTTTCTTCAGCAAACAAGTAAACTCTGTTTGGATGCTGGCAACTCAGTGGTAACTCTTGTAATTATGTTACCCTTGGCCGGTGCCTTTCCTACATTAAAAAAATATATATGGCGAATGTATAACTGTTTAGTCTTGTTATTCTTGAATATATTAAAGTTAAGATACAACAGTCCAGCATCTTTATCCTCTGAAGGCATCCAAGTGACCACAAAGCACTATATAGGACATGCTTGCTTTCAAGTTAAAAGGAAAAATTATGCACGCCATCATGAAAACATTCCTGACAATCTGCTCAACTGTAGGAATTAGCCAACAAATGACTTCCTCATGCTTGATAAGAACATGAGAAAATAGTGGAAGCTGCAAGAAGCCATCAGGCCTTCACGTGGCAATCCCTGTATGAAACATATCTACTTACGTTTCATTCCCATCCATAAATTTGTCCAATCTTCTTTTAATGCTAACACTAACACTAACAGCCTGATTACTAAGTCCGTTCCATTCATCTAGCACTCTATTTGAGAACCAATTCCTTCTTATTTCTTTCATGAAACTAAATTTTTCAATCTTGAACCCGATATTTCTTGTTCTATCCTGATTACTGATCCTAAGAATTTTGCTTAAGCAACCGTTGTTATAACCCATATACTATTTAAAGTCTTCTATCAGGTCCCATCTTAACCTATGTCTCTCTAAGGAATGTAAATTTAACAGTATGTGTATACATCATTACACACACACACACACACACAATCTCTCTCTCTCTCTCTCTCTCTCTCTCTCTCTCTCTCTCTCTCTCTCTCTCTCTCTCTCTCTCTTCCGTATTTTTGACTCCCCTTCTTAATCTCTTGCCTCTCTCCTCCTTCCCTCTATGTTCAGCACCTGCACGAAAACCGTCCGTTTGCTTCTCTTTTGCATGAGAGAGAGAGAGAGAGAGAGAGAGAGAGAGAGAGAGAGAGAGAGAGAGAGAGAGAGAGAGAGTGTGTCTTTATAATGATGTATACATATATTGTTAAATCTACATTCCTTAGAGAGACGTAGGTTAAATGCAATAATAGGTAATAGACATGGGCATGCATAATCGCTGGAAGACGGTAAAGGTGATGACTCTTTGCAGCTGATATTAAGAAAAAAATCACGGTATTCAAGAGTAACAGGGGGTTGGTGTCGACACTGATAGCGTTCTCGAAGGAGTCATAGACCAGCTAGGCATGTCTTGATGTTGTTTGTACTGTCATTTTCCAATTCTAAATTTCATCTCATATTAACAGTATTAGCTTCTGTCTTTACCAATGTTTCATCTCAGCATGTTGTCGTAACTACAACTGGAGGTAATTTATAATTTCCGACAGTTCTCACTAAAGTGGATTATTTATTTATTTATTTATTTTAATATTAAAGAGCTGTTTGTCTCATTAAGAATTGTGACATGTGCATGTGATGCCGATGATAACTTCGAGCTAAAACTACAAAGTCCGAAAAAATGGTACGCATTACTCGTCTATGCTCAGATCATGCATAGTCAACTTTCGGCCGTCTTCCTAGTGGCATGAGTAGCTAGTAATACAGACAAAA
>NC_087164.1:6409922-6419922 GCF_035594125.1 Scylla paramamosain | reverse complement strand
CATATTGTATATCAGGAATGGAGACAGTTTTCATGCTATGGTGTTCAGATCTCAGCCAGAATCCTCCAGCAGGAATTAGTTGAACTTCGGGATCTGCTTCGTTAGTCAAAAGAGAGAAGAGCTTACAAGAAAGCAAGGGAAGAAAATAGTCAAATCTAAAAAGAAGATTAACTAAACGAAGGTGAGGAATAGATAGAGTTTACACACAAAATGAAGGACTATTTCATATAAAATCGATTTAGGTAAAGGATTGTCATTTACGGAAATGTGGTCAGGTAATATAGGAGTACATACTACTTCCAGAGGTTCAGATAGAAAGTCACACATTATTATACAAGGGTAGGGCAGGTAGGAGATAGGAGACTTAGATCTTTACGTTTGAGATACATTCTAATGTTGCGTTAACAATATCACAAAAGGAAGCAAGAGCACGGTGGATACGAGTTGATCTCAAGGAAGAGACTAACGCAATGCTATTGGGATTCGTACGAGTACATAAGCCACCGAACACTAGATAGGAAGTTTCCAGTCCACTGATTGTGGGGATATAGTAAAGCAGGAGACTTTTCGAAAGTAGTTCATGATAACTTTTTAAGGTTGATAGTCATGGATCCCACAACGCAGCACAATGGTTTAAACTTCGTTCTAACAGGAACGTAAAAAAAATAGATATAGATGGAGGACAATTTTGAAATTAGATCAAATTTGAAACAGGAGGAAGATTATAGAATCATGAAGAGATGCCTAATATAAGAGGGGCGGATTCTGAAAGATTAAGAAGCTACTCCCAGGGAGATAGCCAGCAATGGCCACAGGATGGTGGGTCAGTGTCTAGGCGTGTGGTGAGATAGTTACTCGTAGAATGATGAGAGATTTGAGAGTGTTTTGAGGCAACCAGGTGAAGCTGGGATGAGAAAGGTCAGATGAAGGTGAAAGGAAAATAGAATAGGGACTGAATATAGGGGGTTAGGGGGGCAGTTTAGGAAACAGTATTGCTGGTGAGTTCTGTGAATATCTCGTTCATGAATTACATGCAGTCCAGATGCTAACTGGTCCATATATGGCAAAAAGATCGAAGAAGAATTACCCAAAATTATTAACATATATCAAAACACAATACCGGTCTAAAAAGATGTACGTAAAAGATATTAAGGGCATGACGAGAAATTAGGTGTTTATTGTAATACAAAGGTTAGAATAAAAAGAAACTACGAGAACAGCTAAGAACAAGTGTGAGATTAAGGTAGGAAGCCAACAAGTCAACAAAGACAAACATTATGGGATATTTCTAGTATACAGGAAAAGGTATATAAAAAAATATATATAGGTGCGGATGAAGAATCTCTACCTACATCACCAGGCTGGTCGGAAATCTGTTGAAATTTTACAGACTGTCAAAATCTTAACATTTTAACATTTTAACAAAATCCAACAAACTGGTTCTTATTGTGCCATTTTTTCCCCCGACATTAAAGAATATACTATGATTTCAAATGCTATTTTTTTCTGTGCCTTTTTTTTTTTGTGGTGTCATTTTTTTTTTTTTTCCTGCAATCGTTTCATACATGGCCTGTTACTTTTAAGCATGCTGACTTTTTGCAGTTTCCCGTATGTTTTTTATGCTGTATGTAACAATTTATATGTAATTTTCCTATTCATAATTCTAAACAGTAGGACCGTTCTTATTTTCGTGTTTGAGACGAATATTAATCGAAGCAGTTGGGCTCGTTGGAAAAAATAAATAAATCATGACGAAAGGGAAGCTAGATTGTTCCTCTTGAAAAGAAAAGAAAAACCACACCAACTCCACACAAAGTACACAAGTATTAATGCTGAGTAACACACGGAAAACAAAACAAAACAAAACAAAACAAAATCTGAAATACTGGAGAAAAATTGTAACATTATATATATATATATATATATATATATATATATATATATATATATATATATATATATATATATATATATATATATATATATATATATATATATATATATATATATATATATATATATATATATATATATATATATATATATATATATATATATATATATATATATATATATATAATTTTTTTTTATTTATTTATTTTATTTTATTTTTTCAAGAAATAAAGTGAAGAAATAAAAGAACTCTGAATGTTTTCCCTGTTCACCCCCACTGTGTCTCGGAACTTCGTCATTTGTTAACATACCTGGCCCAGGGAGCAACCGTTTTCAAGAGACTTCATTCAAGTTGCGGGGCGGCTCGTAATGTTGACTGCACTACAGTGGATACAACGCATGACTGGCGTCTGATGGAGTGAGGATTCTACACTTACTCTACAACATGTAATGCCTGAAGATGCCTTCTGTGAAGGTGAAACATTGCAATAACAATGTGAAGAAAAAAAAAGAACTCTGGATGTTTTCCCTGTTTACCTCTAATATATATATATATATATATATATATATATATATATATATATATATATATATATATATATATATATATATATATATATATATATATATATATATATATATATATATATATATATATATATATATATATATATATTCAAGTTACACCCATTAAAAATAAATGATTTCTTTTGCTGACTAACAAGAGAATCTTAAGTTGTTTTTTTTTTTTTTATGGAGGCGTGTTCTCTCATGAGTGTGTGAGTGTATTTTCTATTTTCTTTCCCTAGATTTTTTTTTCTAATTTTTCTCTTACAAGTATTTTCAACGACCTCACCTACTTTATTCAAAATATCAAACCTAACATCTGAAGCGATAAATCAATTTTATTCTATAGAATGAAGAAACATACACTGCCTATTTGGCATTTCTCTCCAAGGAACTGCTGGAATACACAAGCGTGTACACCCCAATACACTATGCCACCACAGAATAAACTTGATCAAGATAGCAGTGGTACACTCCACATTCTCCCCAGAAGACTCGGAACATCTGCTTCCTTCTGCATATGAAGAGCAATGCTGTCCCAGTGGGGGTCCTAACACTGCCTCACGGCAAGCACCTCACAAGGGCAATACGTGCATAAGCTGAGGAAGGCAATTGGCTTGCTGATACAACTGACTATTTGTTTTACCTGACGTGCCTGTGCTTTTAAGTTGCTGATGGTGACTTGTGATTCAATGAATCGATAGCGACAGTCTAGTTATAATATCATACATGTATATGCCGCCAAAACTACGAGTATCATCTATTTATCATAGCATAAAGAAAAAAATAGAATAATGTGATAGACGAAAAAATGCACTCATAGGATAACACGATTAAATAATTATCTATGGAAGCAACCCTTAATGCCAGCTTAATATGTGTCTTTCGTCGATCCTCTTGGAATGGAAGGCGTAAAGGAGCCTACACTGTTGAGGCAGTGACCATCAAGGGTCTTCGGTGAATCGATAACATCCACGATGTAGTTATTATTTTTTTCTCTCTCTCTCTCTCTCTCTCTCTCTCTCTCTCTCTCTCTCTCTCTCTCTCTCTCTCGTCATCCATAATCGCTGCTGGATAACTTTTCTTACGATGAATATTTAATATCAAAATCTCGGAAAATATGACGACATGCAAAAGAAAAAAAGAAAAAAAGAAAAAAAACTCTTACCTGAGATGTTTAATGAGTATGTGTGTTATGAGATATTCAGTAAATACTCCTTAAAGTAAAGCGGCCTGCTTGGAATCAGAGATATTATATGTTATCTTATGGGTGCGCCGAGTCATAACATACATCACGCGGCAAATATTTGGTAAGAGCGTCATTACGTGCAGTGGGAGAACATTTGGCCTCTTATCAGCCACCTCAGGCGAGGAGGAGTCGTGTCGTCCCTCAGTCCCCACCCTCAGTCACCGGTCGCAGCATTCAGTCGGGCCACAGCCATTTATCACCTCGCAGCCTCGACCACGATGAAACCCACTCTGGGCCCCCACTCCACCACCCTGCAATGCAAGCGACCTGCGTGGTTCTCTTTTTCACCGAGCGAGCAACACCGAACAGCGATTATTAGAATGCAACAATCACCATACACCTTTACTTACTGCACTATCCATAATTTCTCTGTAAGGTATCGCTGGTCTAACTCTTACATAATCAAGCAAATGTAAACACTGAGAATTAAAATGTGAAAATAAAAATACTCAAGATAATCCGATGAGCAAATTGCAAGCCGGAACTAAAAATTCATACCCTCCTTTACATTTTCAGTATTTACTCCTGAATATTCCCCGGACTATAAGAAAAATAGAAGGATTTCGTTTTGAATGTTTTAGAGGGTTCAAAGCGGAGGGCTCTTGATGCCGCATGAATACAAATTAGGCAGTTCCCTTGCATAAGCCACACCAAGAGGAACTCATTCAACTCGGCCGTCGCTGCCATCTCGTTGCGACCCTCCGTGAAGTTCACTATATCAAAAATTCTGCATGTGAGCAAGGCCTGTTAATGTTAATGGTTATGTTAATCGCTATGAAGGAGGCCATTATCGCTGTCCCACCTATAATGTGTCTTGCGTGATGGAAATACATGTCCAAAAGTTATTGTAAATCAGGAATAACAAAACTCACTGAAGATGAAAACAATGGCACTGGACTGAGTAAAATCCTAAGTTGGAAAAGGCGTGTACATAGATAGCCATTTCCCTTATTACCGTCCCGCGGTGGTAATAGCTATGTATTACATTTCTCACCGCAATGGGCTCTTGGTATGACTAGATTAAAGACAATTGATATCGGTAAGAAGAAAAAAAGAAGTCGTGAAATGTGAACCATACGAGCATACCGCAAAAGGCAGGCAAAAGACAAGGCCTTAGCGGAAAATAGCAATCGCACAGGGAATGAAAGGAAGATTTGATGAAAAATCAAATACTTGATGGAGAGAATGGACGCTTTTGTACTTTTATACTGGAAAATGTGCAAATGACGGTAAAAAAGATCTGGATGAGGAGGGCAGATATACGAATATGGACGGTGGAAAAGGAATACAAATTCAAAGTAAACGTGAGCAGAAAAAAAGTTTCGATGGAAATCTTCACAAGTGAAATGAAATATGTAACTGGTGAAAAAAATATAAATAAATAAATAAAGTAGATAATGACAGAATTAGTGACCATGAAGGAAGAACTTACGTCATACGTAGCTACACTACAAAAATAACAATGTACTTCCACACACACACACACACACACACACACACACACACACAATCTATCTATCTATCTATCTATCTATCTATCTACATATATATATATATATATATATATATATATATATATATATATATATATATATATATATATATATATATATATATATATATATATATATATATATATATATATATATATATATATATATATATATATATATATATATAGAAAGGAAAGTTACGGAATATATAAATGTAACAAAAATGAAATTCATGCTCATCTTGATTTTAGCAGTCATAATGATAATAAGAAGCCCTAGAAAATAGTTATAAATGCATTACATTTGATTTAAGCGGAATTAAGCGGTAGAAATGAGAAGTTGAATTTTTGTAGGAAAGAGACATGGACAAAGGACGGGTCGGTACTATATATTAAGATGTTCTTGTTCTTATGAAAGTGATAACATTTTAACTGCGGGGATTACTAATGCACTAAGTCTCTCTCTCTCTCTCTCTCTCTCTCTCTCTCTCTCTCTCTCTCTCTCTCTCTCTCTCTCTCTAGCATATATACAAGGCATTATCAGTGACGATCTGCATAAAGAAGTCTTGGTGGCAGATTGAACGTCCCTGGCCGTCATAAACCTTGAAACCGAGAACTATATTATACGAAAACAACAACACCCAATCTTTATATGATGGAAAACATCTTTATTCAGTGTTTTGTTTAAACATATCTTTGTAATGCTCGTATGTTATTCCCTTGTTCCTTCCCTTTTACAACAGCAACAGAAAATTTATTATAAGAATTTAAAACCATTCTCCTCTTCGTTCGTAACTATTTTAATACTTTAACTTCTCGGTGATGATAGGGACATTCTGGGAACAAGGGACATTTATGAGGCACGACATGCAAAAACGAGGCGATCCACATTACTGCCAACATTACGGCATGATATATGTGAAGTTAATGATGTCAGGAGTCACCACTGCACTCATACCGGTGCCCTACGTTCTAGCTGATGGCTTTTCATTTCTCATATATCTGACAGAGTATATAAGTTGATTGTTTGGAGTCACGGACAACATGTTTCAAGCGTCAAGTAAGTCGGTAGGGAACAAACATCTACTGTGACAGCCTCGCAACTCTTAGTACGGTGCATAAATCGATAACATTTGCCACTACTGTATTTAGTATAAAAGGCAAATATGTTTTTACGATCTCCTCAATGGGCGAGTTTCATGAGTTTACCTTGATAATGCACCTTCACGATATGTACTTTCTATTACTCTCTCTATATCAAAAAGCTTAACTTAATAATTTCGAAGTACTGCGGCAAGTTCTCCACATCGCGGCAAGATAGTGGCAAACCAGCAGTCCCATAATGTTACTGGTGTCTGGTAATGTGCTTCATAATTATCAGTGGGCTTTGTAAGCTTTGTCAAACATGTTGAGGACTTCTGGTGCATTGTCCAAAAACACGTGATGTGCCCATATGACATTGTGTAAAGCTGCTCGGAGACGGTGACGATTCTGGAGAGAGAGAGAGAGAGAGAGAGAGAGAGAGAGAGAGAGAGAGAGAGAGAGAGAGAGAGAGAGAGAGAGAGAGAGAGAGAGAGAGAGAGAGAACATACAGATTGACAAAACAGACAGACAATCTGGATTTGTCAGAGTGGAATCATTGGTTTGAAAAAAAAGCTATATAAACAAACAAATAAATAAATAAATAAATAAATAAATAAATAAATAAACAAACAAATAAAAAAATAAGTAGAGACATCGGCAGGATGTAGCCTTCAGTGTCAGACTGGAGATGCAGCATGACCTGGCAAGACTGTCTGCAGGTACATTTAAGTGGTGCCAAAGTTGTAGAACATATTGATTCGAAGGCCACGGACAGCAGACCGTGGACATAGCCGCACGTATTCGACCTGGATTAATCTTCTTGCACCCAAGTGACCAACGGATAGACCGAACATGGCTCCCATCTCTCTTTTGACCACGGCTTACCTAGGAATGATCAAGATGGGTCAAGATGCGCTTTTTTTTTTTTTTTCATGCCTGACATGTTGTGCAAGCGTTCATTGTCGTGCCGTCACTGCCTGAACTGCCCCGCCAGCCGAGCGTTCCTGTTTCTCTCAGCAATTGCCACGCTCAGTCAGGCGCTACTTCATTACGGGCGTCACAAAGGAAGAACAGCACTGTGATGTAGTGAGTGCGCTGTGTCCTGCCGATCAGGTGGTGGCGGTGATGTTATGCAGTGACCGAATGGCACATCTGTAAAGCTGGCTTCCAGTTCTCGAATGTGTTCTAATGGTATTCTGAAAATGTTTCTAAAATAAAAAGCTTTCTGGCTTGACGGTATTTTATAAAGACGTTTGTTCATGGTCCAGTGCAGAATTAAAAATAATATTTGCATAACGAGATGAATGTCAGAAGACTCAACAGAATTCTGAACTTCGGTAGAACATTTTTTTTTTTTTTTTATTAAAAAGGAAATTTTTTATATTCCTGAGCATAATAGTATTGCTGAGTCATTATACATAAATACTGATATCCATCATGGACCAAGTCAGATCATCGTAGACAAGAGTCCCTGATATTCTAGTAAATAAGAAACCAAAGTGTGATAATTTAATTCGATGCCTTCGAATGGAGGTTGAATACTAACTTCACTTTGTACTAACTTTCAACTTGCACACATTTGTGTGCAACATTTCTTTCCTTTATGCGGCCTTTTGACCCCCACTCTATTATGCAGAGGGTGATGTTTTTTGCAGCAAGTCGCATGTGACTCTGCCTAGAGATGCATTTAGGGATATCTTCTTTAAAGTTCAATAGTTATTATGCGTCCCACTTAGGTGGCTGTAATGTTAAGATAAGGACGAAACATATACAATATAATGTCCTTAAACATACAGAGATAACACTGGCACCGGCACATTAAGGCTGACGGTAACTCCACATGTTAAGCCTTAATTACCCTGCACCAGTGCTCCCGCTAACTCTTCTCCAGAATCCAACCGATGGACGGATACCACACAAATCAGCTGCTATGGACTTATTCCTTAATGTGCCTCGTGTACGTTTATATAAAGTGTACATTTCCCAGAATAATTTTGCACACTGAAGTCTTACTGACTGTCAGGTAAGAGACAATTATATATATATATATATATATATATATATATATATATATATATATATATATATATATATATATATATATATATATATATATATATATATATATATATATATATATATACTCGTATATATATATATATATATATATATATATATATATATATATATATATATATATATATATATATATATATATATATATATATATATATATATATATATATATATATAATATATATATATATATATATATATATATATATATATATATATATATATATATATATATATATATATATATATATATATATATATATATATATATATATATTTTTTTTTTTTTTTTTTTTTTTTTTTTATGTATGAGGTACACCGGACAAGGACGACAAAAATCCAATGAAAAACAAAAAAAGCCCACTGAGATGCCAGTCCCTGAATAGGGTCCGAAGCGGTAGTCAAAAACTGAAGGATAGGTGTCTTGAAACCTCCCTCTTCAAGGAGTTCAAGTCATAGGAAGGTGGAAATACAGAAGCTGGCAGGGAGTTCCAGAGTTTACCAGAGAAAGGGATGAATGACTGAGAGTACTGGTTAACTCTTGCATTAGAGAGATGGACAGAATAGGGGTGAAAGAAAGAAGAAAGTCTTGTGAAGCGAGGCCGCGGGAGGAGAGGAGGCATACAGTTAGCAAGATCAGAAGAGTAATTAGCATAAAAATAGCAGTAGAAGATAGCAGGATATGCATCATTGCACCGGTGAGAAAGAGGCTGAAGACTGTCTGTTAGAGGAGAAGAGTTGATGAGACAAAAAGCTTTTGATTTCACCCTGTCTAAAAGAGCGGTATCAATGTAAACCCCCCCCAGACATGTGAAGCATACTCCAAACATAGACGGATAAGGCCCTTATAAAGAGATAGCAGCTGGGGGGGGGGGTTAAGAAAAAAAAACTGGCGGAGACGTCTCAGAGGACCTAACTTCATAGAAGCTGTTTTATCTAGAGATGAGATGTGAAGTTTCCAGTTTATGTTATGAGAAAAGAACAGGCCGAGGATGTTCAGTGTCGAAAAGGGGGACAGTTGAGTGTCACTGAAGAATATATATATATATATATATATATATATATATATATATATATATATATATATATATATATATATATATATATATATATATATATATATATATATATATATATATATATATATATATATATATATATATATATATATATATATATATGGCATGGACGCGTACATTCCTTACTCTTTTTGTCGACCTAAACCTTCCAAATTTTGGTTTAACACTATCTGTTCTCATGCTATACGTGGGAGAGAAGTGGCCCATAAAAGGTTCTTGAGCCTTCCATCATCAGAATCTCATGCGCTTTCTATTTCTGCCCGGAACCATGCCAAATCTCTTTTCCAACTAGCCAAAAACTCCTTCATTAATAAAAAGTGTCCACTCGAGACTTTTGGCACCTAGCCAAAAACATCTTCAATAACTTTGCTTCTTCTTTCCTTGCTTTATTTCAACTACTATTACATTTATCTCTAAAGCTGAAGACTTTGCTCAAACCTTTGCTTAAAACTCTACCTTGGATGATATCTTGGATGGCCTAAAGCCTCGGAAGGTTTATTGACCTGATTTTTCTCCGAAACTGCGCCTCCGTGCTAGCATCTTGCCTTGTCAAACTCTTTC